>NC_135554.1:14303091-14375591 GCF_964340395.1 Glandiceps talaboti
TATCAAATATACGACTTTCAAAATTTGTGTCACTGTAAAGCTTGTAACAGTTGTCTAAGGTTGGAGTAAAAAACTCACGGTGCCAAGAGACACAAACTAAGTTTATATTTGTGCTGCCTATTTAAAAGTTACTTCTGATGGCATTCTACTTATCTCACTTCGACATACTTTGACCATCATATCGTTTGTCCTTTGTACAACTGACTGAGGGCGCTGTTCTTCCTGTCTATGTGTCCCATGGGGGGTATTACCTCTGCTATGTTACTACTAGTGCATGAACTGAACTCAACCTGGTATTAAGATTACAACTTATAAATGATTCAGTGACGCAATTTTTTATATGTATCAAGGAAATCCTAACTATGCAATAAACTGTTCTAACAATCCAAGTAGACAAATGTAATGTCACACCAGAAGGTATGCATTGACAGTAATATTACACTAGAATAGTTAGGATTCTTTGTAAATATTTTCACTTCAGTAAACAGTTTCTAAACTCAGTTTGTGATTGTTTTCAATAAAGTCTGAGATCCATTTAGTCTAAAAATAAGACACAATTGAAATAGTATTACATACCCATGATTGAATAAAGGCAGCTGAACTAAAAGTAAACAACTCTCCAAGATATTTGATTTGTAGGGTTTGTTTGAAAACTGGTAACTGCCAGGCCTTGGCATCAAATACGTAATTAGCAAGCATTGTGAATAATACCATGGTAACGAAGAAAGGTAGCAGGAGGCCATCTTTGATCAACAGTGGTAGCATACTGAAATCAAACAAATACCATGTATTCTTTCTGGAGTCAATATTATTTAATGCTAATACTAGCAACCATGGTAACCATAAAATGTATCAGGAGGCCATCTTTGATCAAGCATATTGGAATTAAGCATACTGAAAGGAAACAAATATATTGCATTCTTTCTGGAACCAACTTTGCAACCATTTTTAGAAGAAAGTGTTAAACAAGGACAGCCAAGATTAGAGAAAACAGGAACTGAAAATATTGTCATGAACACCAATCATATGGCAGTGCAGAAGTAATCAATAACATTACGTGTAAAGTACAAGTTCTCAAAAATCAAATAATTAGAAATGAAAACAAAGCAACAAAATTTTCAAAACTGGCTACACCCTCAACTTCTGTTTAAAATGGCTGAGAAAAGACTAATTTCAGAATAAGTTACAGTGCTATAGCCTATTCTCAGTGACCTCACTTCTCAGCAAAGAGCAGTGGCCTCACTTCTCATCAAAGAGCAGTGGCCTCACTTCTCATCAAAGAGCAGTGGCCTCACTTCTCATCAAAGAGCAGTGGCCTCACTTCTCATCAAAGAGCACTGCTAGTGGCCAAACTATACAATCTTTTGTCTTTCTAACAAACAGTATTATGAGACTCAACATAAAGGGAAAATTGACCAAAAAAAACCTAGGGACTAATACAATTTTCATATTCCTTCAACTGACTTTAGTGATATACTTACCTACAAGTTGATAAAAGCAAAAACCACAAACAGGAAAATGTCTTTTCTGGGAGCAGCAAACAAACTGGCCTGTGTGGGGAATAGAAAATTGAAAATCGTGATAAACTTTTCTCTCAGTTCATAAAGTTCTTGTGCCTTAATTTCAAAAATATTACTGGTAAATCTTTCAGACACAATTTCTTTTTCATATTGAATACATGTTTGATAGTTAACTTGCTACTGAATTTATTTAACTAAAAAAACTCCTGTCTAATATTTGTCTGTACGATCACAGACCTTGAATTGTGTGTTTGTTTATTCATTATCATCTAATCTAATCTAATCTAATTTTCTTATATAGCACATTCCATAATACTATCACAATGCACTTTACAAAGCATGCATTTGTTTTGTTTATCATGCCCTGTAACATTACAATATACTAGTATGTCCACACATAGCAATTCCAAATATGGCAAATAATGTCCAAATATGGCAAAATGTGTCAAAATATAGCAATTCCAAATATGGCCAATAATGTCCAAACATGGCAAAATATGTCAAAATATAGCAATCTCAAATATGGCAAGCTATGTCCAAATATGACAAAGTCTATCCTAATATGACAATTCCAAATATGGCAAATAATGTTCAAATATGGGCAAAGTATGTCCAAATATGGTACACCATTATGTAAACATCCTTAATAAGGAAAATAGTAAACAAAGGTTCAAAGTTATGTAACCTATGTACAAAGTAACTTTTATGAAAAACTGAATATTTTACTTACAATGCCACTATTAGTATACTCTTCTCATGAACTTGATATGAAAACAGGAAGAAGACCAGTGAAGAATTGACCTACAGAAAGGAAAGGTGAATTTTAGATTGGCATCTGAGTTTACACCAGGGCAAGTTTATTATTGTTGTGTGTGTGTACTTACCAAGGCAAGCTTATGAATGGTAAGTGTGTTTAATTACCAGGGCAATTTTATGCATGGTAAGTGTGTTTGTTTACCAAGGTAAGTTTATGCATGGTATGTGTGTTTACTTACCCAGTCAAGTTAATGAATGGTAAGTGTGTTTACTTACTGAGGCAAATTTATGATTACCATCTGTGTTTACTTACCAAGGCAGGTTTTTAAATTCATAAGGTTGTTTACTTACCAAGGCAAGTTTAAAATTGTCGATAGTTGGTCTCAGCAGAAGATGAACAGATGATGGAATGAGTCCAACTAATGTTGTTACCATGGTTACAAAGACTAACATTTGTTGAGGAAACAGGTTCTTCAGTTTAACTACTATGGAAATAGTACACCAGAAATTGGATACTTTGTCCTGAAATATACCAAATTACATTCCAGAAATCAACGGTATGTTGGGAATATTTAACAATAGCAAATCACAACTTTGATATTGTGTCATATATATATATATATATATATATATATATATATATATATATATATATATATATATATATATATATATATATATATATATATATATATATATATATATATATATATATATATATATATATATATATATATATATATATATATATATATATATATATATATATATATATATCGTATCCTCTGAAATTCAAATCAAACTTCTTGAAAAAACCTATAGAAATTCAAACCATCTTCGTAGTGATTTAACAACCAGGGTATATAATCCATATTTGCTGTTCGAAGACAATAACTTGGCTTAAGTATGGTATAATTAAACATCATTTCCAAATATTTTTTTCCATTCAGCCATGGAAAATACAAGTGACCTAAGGGGCCTTGTCAACTAGTTGTGACAAAACAAGTGACCTAACCTGACTGTAACAAAACTCTTACTTACAAGTTACAAGTTATTCCCACCTGAATGAAGAACAATACCGGGAGAATAATGGAATTACACCCTCAAGCATAATTTATGTAACTCGGAGGGGGAGGGGGACCATTCTGATTGATATTTTGAAAACTGCAGAATCAGTGACGTAGACATGAAATCATGACCTAGAACAACTGAGGTAGGAAACCCATATTTTTCTGTTCAAACACATTCAACCTGGCTTGTGTGGTAAAATCTGTGAAATATATGTACATACCTCAAACAGTCCTCTTGCTATAGGAAATAACCTGTGAAGTACTTGTGATGTTACTTGAAAGTCGTCTAAAAATGGCAGCCAACACAAAATGAATGTTGTTATGACAACTGTTCCAATTTTTGTTAATTTCCATAACCTATGAAAACAAAAAGACAACTATTGAGTGTTTTGTTACTGATGTTGTAATCTTGCCAACTTATTTTGCTATGTTGTCATTACTACACACAGAGCAAAGGCTGGGAAAGCCAGGTAACAGGGGGTCCAGTAAATAGTCAGGTAAACAGGGGGTCCAGTAAAACTTACATTGCTTTCTGTACACCTTACCATAAATTTGGAGAACACAGTAAAATATTAGTTACAACAATATTTTTTGTACAGAACTTGTGCAATTTTAATTTTTATGACAGAAATTGGCCAACTTTAACAACTTTGTAGAATAAAAGTGACAGGCATTTGCCCCGCCTAGTAACATATTTCACATTTGTGTCAGGTTTTTAAAAAAATTAGCTTGGATATGGCGGAGAAATATTTGTTGACATACGACTGCCCCAAATGAATGCACACAGTATATATTTTTACCAGCTATAGTAATGAGGTCTTCACAATGCATGCAGTCGTATAGTCGATGTTAATAGAAATAATCTTACCAGTGTTCTGTTTCTGATATGAAACATTTACCAAGTAGATAGCAGAAGAATGGTAAAGCATGGTACAGTTCCATTTGTTTGTAGTTGAGTGCAAGTACAAATGCCATGGAGCCTAGTAGATCATGACCAGATATAAGAGCTGTGATAGCCCATAGAGTGAATCCAAGACTCACACAATTATATCTATAGGTACATAGATAAGGAGTTATACAAAGACTACATTTCAAACAAAGACTGAACAATGACAATGCACAAATACTTCTGTACGCTGTTGTCCATCTATTTCTATCTCACTGAATTTACATTTGCTTTTTTTCTCATTCTAACTTCTCTGTACTGTCGATGTATCAATTTTTGTTGAAGGTGATACATAAGCCTGATGGACTGGGAGGAATCCATTCAATTACCTCATGTCACTATACTGAAATACCGGTAATCATCATCTACTACTACTACTGCTGCTGCTGCTGCTGCTACTGCTACTACTACTACTACTACTACTACTACTACTACTACTACTACTACTATTGCTGCTACTGCTACTACTACTACTACTACTACTACTACTACTACTACTACTACTATTGCTGCTACTGCTACTACTACTACTACTTGTACTACTACTACTACTTGTACTACTACTAATACTACTACTACTACTAATACTACTACTACTACTACTACTACTACTGCTGCTGCTGCTACTACTGCTTCTATATGCCATCAATGACTCTCTCTTACATTGAACATACAACGAGTAACACTGAAGTAAAGCATTTTCTTTATATACTACACTCGTTTATAGCATTCATATCAAGTGTAAAAGTATACTGTTTCAATTTGTTTATTTACAAGCCTAGCATGTGGTCTTTGTAATGTGGTCAATTAGCAAATGAAACAGTATACTTTTACACTTGATATGGATGCTATAAATGATTGTGGTACATACAGAAAACGTTTTACTTTGGTGTTATGGGTTGTATTAGTGCTATCAACATAAAGAAGATTGGGATCTCCATTCCTTCTTAAGTCAAAAGGATACTGGAAGTGTCCATGATCTATAAGCAGCAATCCGGGATATAACAGAATAACAATGGCAGATCTAAATCTTTCTGTCTGACTTTTCTCCTTCAATGCAACATAACAGTACAGTAACACAGCAGGAATGTATACCAACAAATCAGCTACAAGAACTTTAACAAAAACAGAAGTAAAATAAATGTTAGTTAGAATTATTACTATCATCAGAGCAACATAAAAGGACTCTGTAACAGTAAGTTTTCCATTTCTCATTTCGAACAAGACTTTATAAATAATGGATTCGATTGATAAGCAGTCATTAAAAACAGGTATTTCCACCTAAGTACTCTTTCTCTGTGTTTATATGCCTGTGTTAGCTGACATTCTTAAATAAAGGATTCCAATGGAGAAAACAAACAAACACAAATACCCTTGTATTACTATTGTCATGTTCAGGTAAATCACTGTTTGGGGTCAGTTTCTTGGTTTGTCAATTGTATCTTTACTATAGAGACCACAAACAAGTAGTGGTCAGATTTTCTGAGAGAAAAGTAACAAATAGAGCATCAATATTAGAAAGTAGTGTTGCCATAATCTGAATTTACACAAGATCTGTTGTTCTATAAACATGTCTGACTGACAAAATAGAATATAAAAAAACATTGGCTGTGTAATAGATAGAAACTCATGATGGCCCAATCTCTGTCTGGTACTGACAACAGTACAAAACCTATAAGTTGTCACCCAAAATCTTCCTGGTTTTAAACTCATTCTATGTTGACAGAGTTGAGAGAAATCTCTACAAGTTCAAAAATGAGTAGACTGTAACCTGATTTACCTGTGTATCTCATAAACAATTTGTGTTCATATGTTTCAATTCCTCTTGATTCATTTAGTGCAACCCATTCAGGATTTATCTGATGTGCTCTACATGAGGAGAAAAGATATCACAAAATTGTTAGACAAAATTATAAAATATACATACAATGAGTGCACAATGCTGGCTTCATTTGTGCTGCAAATCTATACACCTTACTGACCATACATCATGTATGTGACGTGAATGCAAGTGTGGTGCAGTGTACTCTGGGTATTTGCAAGACTGCTTGCAAAGTTCTCTGCCATGGTACTTTCACACTTGAAGTGAGTGATAGTATAATAATACAATGCAAGCACATGTGTAAATCGTACAAAAAGTACACTACTGAATAATACTTACATATAGCCACATATCCAGCTATGATAGGCAGTCAATGGTGGATAGTCTAATCCCCAATACATCAAATCATTGTTACTTGTGTTGAAATACCTGAAAAAAACGCACATTGTGATCATAATCAAAATAAGAACAGTGTACAATAATTACCTTAGTTCAGTTGGACTTGTTCATATAAAAAAAGACAGTTACAATTGTTTTGCTGTTGGCTCTTTTCTCTTCAAATTGAATCATTGTATACTGCACTTAATACATCATGTATTCTCTAACACCAATCAGAATGAGTTACTTCTCTTTTCAGTAACACTTGGAAATTAATTTTGCACCAATGCAAAATGTGTTATTTAATTGAGTCCAAGATGTTGAAAGAAGTGGTTTAAATCTCAATAATATATAATGTATCTGGTGTTATAATCCCGACATGAGATATGACTTTCCATGATACATGTAAAAATCAATGGTTGTGTGTTCAAATTTGAAAACTTAGTCAAATATTCTTACCAGTCCTTTATGGGTATATGGTAGGTGATTTCCATCCAATGCCGTTGAGCTTCAAAATCACCAAACATTGGTCCAACACCGGCTCCTATGTTATCAATCAATCAATCAATAAGTTTCCTAGGTCGTGCAATTACTAAGTTCTAGAATTACATTTAACATTACTGCACAACAAATCTCTAAATTTGTTTCGGACTAATAGGCCATAGTTAGCCTTACAGGCTGTAAAACGTAGCTATTTTTTTTCAATCCAGTGTCTCAAAGTCTTTCAGAACCCAGATGTCATTGTATGGAGCCATGGAGATGGGAATCAAGACCATGCAAGCAGCACCACATTGCCTTGGCACCCGACCCCCACCCCCAAATGACCAGCTCTCGCTATCTCTACTGATGGTCATTGGCAAACAAAAATGCACCAGCCTTTTAGCATCATGATAGACTTTTGAGCATTTCTCGAACATGTTCACCCCTTTGCAAGCCGTTTACATCATGAATATCGGGTAGGCGCAAACCTAGTCCTGTTTGCAGACGATGCACGCGTTTCGCTCAAGGGAAGAAGGAAGGGGCGACTTACACCGTGTACAACTTGCACGTAGGACTAACGCCAGGAGACCTTGAAGAGTGGGCAAGAGTACGAGTGTACACTAACCTGAATAAGGGTTCAACGAGGTCGCCCATCGCACAATAACAATGAACAACAATCCAACAGTATACAGTGGTAATTTGCTGTCCAAACCAGTGACACGGGAAATAAGATGCATCATTTTTTAATCTAAGAAATACAATATACGGATCGTTCTAGATTGAAAAGGGATGTTAAAGTTCACCGCGCATGCTCATTTTCTCTGTGATGTTCGGCTTGATGTTCATTGGTGAAAATGGTGGAATCCCTCTGACGTCACATTTGAGAATTCCCTTTCATTGAACATGCAAATGTGAGACGACTCGAAACAAGTAACAACAAAGTTGTTTTTCGCACAGCTGTTGGTTGAATGATCACAACGCCGGGAGACTAACCTAAATGGGAATGACAGAACATAGAAATTTAAAATCTACAGAAGAGTGGTGATTTATTTCTACCTTTTAACCATATGATAATGGAAACACAAATTATCTTGCTTTACAACGAATATGCTAGGTGGTGCTGATCCTCCAGTAGCTCCATGCAGCAAGTTGATTGTACAATTTTTTATCAGCTGTGAACCTTCAATATTTCATTTTTTTATTTTTTTTTCAAAATTTGAAAAGCACACTCTCTGGCAGTGTGTGTAACAGATTAATTAATTGGATATTTTTATGAAAGTTAGGATTATTTCACCCAAAAGTTAAATTTCACCATAACATGTAGCGCTATTTTGAAGTAAGCTTACAAATACTAAATAAACGCTATTTGTCATCGTGCAAGCTAGAAGTATAGCAGTAGTGTACGCCCGGAGTGTACTATGGGTATACACGAACAACTCACTAAGAGAAGATGCATACAATACCTTTTCTATTTTCCTCCAATAGGCTTACGAGTATTTCGGAGTCTCGCATTGTAAACTTGTATTCATGTTTCTTTGGTGTTTTTTTAATGAAGCTTTTGAAAAGTCGCTGACGTCATTTCGGCTTTCTTACGATAATGCTACTATACTGTTAGTCACAATTAGTTGCAGATATGTAAATGTCAATCTATGTTCAGAGCGTGACCTACACCATTATGCATAGACATGAAATAAATAGTGGGGACATTTCGGGGAGGATGTTCTTTCATCATATGAGACAGTGGTCTGAGTATAAGCTGAGAGGAGTGTTGTCACTTGGGGTTGTCAGTCCCGGAGTGGACAACTGGCGCCAGTAATGTTTGCTTACTTACTAAAAATTGACAGCTAGTTCAGCTCTTATCCGGTTTCTCAGAGTTCATGAGACATATTGGCGCTGATTGCGTGAACAACATCAAATGTGTTTGTTTTCTATTGTGCAGTAAGTGTTACTCATGTGTAGTTAACCAAGCTATTGTTTCAAGTCTTTGAGGGGAATTGTAAAGGTGTAAATGACATATTGGATTATGACTTTATCAAGTGGTTGATACCTACCCGTGTGATCAGGGGGGTTCTCTACCTCACACTCACAGTTCATTGGATGACTTGTTTATCAAGTATGATTGGCGTGTCCGTCCATCACCTATCATTCTCGTCTGAAAAGGAATCACAGAAACAGTTGAAATGCATTTGTGAGAATTCTACAGTATCTTTTACGCGGGTTTCTGAATCTACTGTAAACATTGGTTTGCCATTCCTAACACGACCATCATTATTGCTTCTTGATTCTCACTGTCAACGATGAAGGTTATCGCAGACTCTGACACCGTCATTTCATTCGATGTCGATAACAAAGCCAAACCTCGTCAAGACGACCCAGAACAACCTGGTGACGAAAGAAATGTCGTTGAATGCTGTAAAGCTTTGGAGTGGTTTCAGGCAAACTTTGCTTTAAGCGATGATGTCTCCAAATTAGTGAAGCTGAGAAAATTTCAAGAACAAGCAGTAACCCTGTCAAAGGTAAACGTAGTTCTCTCTGCAATTTTTACTCTAGTGACGTCATTTTGTGTATGAACATAACAGTAGCTTTCTATTTTGTGAAATATTCTAATCTTTTACGTCCTGGTCTGTCTCAAATCATCTTTCAATACATAGGCCTACAAAAGTACGAAAATTCTTGTCAAATTTTTTTAGCCTTTCATGTGAAAAGTAAGATATGCATTATTTTTCTCATTGTACAACATCGTTTGATCTGTAATGGGTCATTGTAATTTGTATACCACGGGCCGAACTGTAAGGACGAGTTGACCACCACCCAATATGGTTTATCCATGGGAGTATTACCCACGAGTCTTCATGGTTTATTTCTCTGTTCAGTATTTATTCTGGTGTAAGGAGGATAGGTATTGTTTATTACAAAGGTGATACATCAAGCATAGATGGCACTCAGACCATGGAAGTGGAACCATGCTCAGACATTCATTTTCATAGAACCAAACTTTGCAGTCATCCTTGGATGAATTAGTGCTTTATATATTAATATGAACGCTCACAGTTGTAAAAGTAAATCGTGGAGGCCATCCTACCTCGATGCGACCATGGATGGATGTAATACATCCATGATGCGACAAATCAATGACAAAATGATTTTTTTTAAAGTGGTGTGTTTTTTGGCGACGAACATACATTGACGATAAAACTTAAAACGATATGTAACTTGATTCGAAATTTAAATCCCAACCCAAAGTGTCCCGTCTTTCCTGGAATGAGGTTCTGAAACGCCATGTAACTGTTGGATACATGCTTCCATGGATCTATAATATATCCATGATGCTTCACACGAGTCACGGTAAGAGGGGGAACACATATACAAGCACGGACCCTGACACATGGTATAAGCTGAGGTAGAAAGTATAAGTTTTGTATTTCTAAGGTGGTATGGGGTTCCATAGTCCATGCAGTTGGTTGCTCTGAGAACAGATTTTTTTAGCGGTTCCTACTAAGACCACCCTGACCGTGTCGGACAATTACCGTAATTGTTATTGATCATATAAAAATATACACGTGGCGGCTTTCGTGTTCGTTACATTGAAATAAACACTTTTTTTGTTTGCAGGACTTTGCTGATCAGCTGTTTATTCTAATTAATGGGAAGCGTGGCGCCAGAATTCATTTGCATGAATTAATCGGAGTGATATATCGACTAACAAGGTAGGCATATTAATTGTCATGGAAACGTACACTTTGACATTTGCAAAGTAAAAACTTCTTAGTTCACAACTATCTATAAGACCGATTCATGACGAGACATATAGGAGAAGGGATATAATAGTTTACAATCCACTAGTGTGGGGATTTTGGCTCCCCTAGGGCCCTACCCCGAAAGGCGATCGTCAACAATCCCCATACAACTCTAGGAATAATGCGCATCTGTAGCAGCAAATTATCTTGATGAAGAGAAGTCATACCATGAAAATAAGATGAAACAGATACTAGTAAATATGCTCTTATAGACTTTCTTTTCAGACTAACGATACATCATTATCTTTCCTATTACGAACAACCATTTGAACAAATTACATGTGACACTTGACATTTTGATATACACATCTAGAATTGCCACTTTGTGATTTATAGACACAGTGATCAAAAATAATGGTTTAAGTTTAATACCCGAATTTCTTTACGACCCCCAAAACACACACACACACATACATACACACATACACACACACACACACAAAGACACACACACATAAACTGGTTGATGTGTATAATGTTAAATTAATGTTGTTTTTATTTCAACAGTGATAAAAATGACATGCTTTATCTGTGCGATTGTTTTAAGAGTATGTGCAATGTTGACAACGAGTATCATATCTCGGATGTGCAATTCCGCCAAGTGATTCACAGTAAACAGGTGAGTGTAATTTTTATTTTATTTTTTATTTATTTATTTTTAATGAGGGCAAAAATAGTTGACGAAACAACTAATCGAGTTTTGTCCTCAGAGAAAAAACAACAACAACAAAGCAAAACAAAACAAAACAAAACAAAACAAAACAAAACAAAACAAAAACATACATATCACACAAATCCGGAGAAGTATTTAACTAAATTCGGAAACAATGACAAATCTTAAAAGAAAGAACAAAATGGTATACATCAACTAATACTGGCTAAGAAGATGGCTTTTGAAATTAGCTTTGAATGTACTCCGACTTCGAGTGTCTCTTATATGGGAAGGGATAGAGTTCCAAATTTTGGCCCCAGTGAACTTTGTGCTAAATTGACCGTAATTATTGTTGTATTTTGGGATGCTTAAATCATTTCGCTTCTGTTGCCTGGTGTCGTAACAATGACCTATCTTGGAAAAGAAATTTGAGAAGTATGGCGGAACATTGCCATTGATCACATCGTGAACAAAAATTCCTATTTGGTAATCACGTTGCTTGTATACATCTAGCATAAGGAGGCGTTTAAATAAGGGGGGAGAGTGGGTGTTGTAACTACTGAAGGTAATTATGCGAGCAATTTTCTTTTGGATGATTAGTATATCTTTGAGGTAAGACTGATATGTACAGCCCCATACTTCAAGTCCATATGACAGATGGGGAAGAACAAGTGTATTATATATCATCAAAAGAATATGCTGAGGAACTGTATAACGAAGTCTGTACAAAATACCAGTTAGCTTACTCATTTTTTTCTTCACTTCTAAAATGTGGCAATTCCATAACATTTTACTATCCAAATATACTCCAACATAAGAGGTATTACTGACAAAGTTAATAGCCATATCTTTCAACTGAACTGAACCTTGTGCATTATGAGGTTTGTGTCTACCACCAATGAGTAATGCGTGTGATTTAGCAGAATTTACTGTTAATTTGTTCGCATCACACCAGTTTGTAACATTTGCAAGGGCTGAGTTTATATTGCTGGTGTTTGTTGATGAAGAACACTTCTCAGGTGAATGAAACAGGTTCGAATCATCGGCGTAAAGCCTAAAATTGAAAATATCTGAAGAGTTTGGTAAATCATTTATGTAAATGAGGAAAAGTATTGGGCCCAAAATAATGTGTCTGCCTTGCCTGTTTATGTTCGCGTGTCACCTTTATGCTCGCAAGTTTAAGTTAAAATGTTAAACTACGTGTGTGTGTGTCTTGTGCTCACATATGTTTATACATAGACCCTCCACCAAGTGTGCATGTATTATGCGAGGTAAGTGTTCCTGTGTTATCACAAAATAACTTCTGGAATTCGTTCAACGATCGACATCATATGAGGAAAATGTGAATGAAATGAAAGTTACGTTTACAAATCTAAAATCAAAGCCATTCATATTAACTCTTGATATTGCTGTTAACATTTGACAGGGATTAAAATCATTCTTCAAATCTATGGACATATCTGGAAATGGAAGGTTGTCATGTCAAGAATTCCTGAATCACCTACAAAGACTCTCTTGGTAAGTTTAGTCACGTCATTTCTACCTCCACGCTATAGTCAATGCTTCGAAGACTGAATCTCCCCTTGGAATTAAAGTGAACGTCCAAGTCAATCGATGACTTGCACAAGAATTTAACACAGAATTGAGAAAAAAAATCCCTACGTCACCTAGAAAAGATTTATAGACTGTTTTGTAAAACAGAATAAAATATCACCATAGCAACCAGTAAAGTAACCACTTGAGTGTTTTTCATTTTAGTATGGATAGGAATGAGAAGTGGTCGTCATGGTTTCAGTACCAATATGGCAGTTTTATGGATGAAGACAGAAATATTGATATGTATACCTTTGCAGAATTCTTGAAGATTGAACAGGTATGCTACTATATATTTGACATTGACCTTGTGTACATATACGAGGTAGGACTGGGGTAGATTTATATTTATACCCTTTAGCTGTCAAAATGTTGACTCAGTGTTTGACATGTACAGGATTAGCAATCCTCTTATATTTCTGCATTTACTTGGGAAAGAGAGCTGGGGGGGGGGGGGCAGGAAACTATTATCTTACTACAGAATGGTCAACCATCCAGTTGAATGAAGAAGCAAGAAATTGAAAGAGAGGGGTTGTACACGCGACACATTGAGCAACGGACCGAGGAATTCGTCATATACGAGCGACCTTTTTACGCTCCAGACTAGTCTTGTTGCTTGCATGCACCATTGTGTCACTTTGATCATTATAGACCCTCTCCACCAGCGGATGGTCTATGCTTTGATAACAAATATTATATTCTTTCAACAGTCGACGTTCTTTGCCCAGCGCTTCTTCAGAATTTTGGACAAAGCCAATACTGGTCGAGTCAGTACCCGACAACTAGTGTATCGTCTAAATTTCTTGAAATATGGTACAGCCACAGACAGGTTACGATTCTTATTTCAACTGTACGACATGGATGGTAAGTTATTAAAATTTATTGAGGGTTTATGGGCAAAAGACTACACAGCCCTGTGTGATTACAGCAGAATCGGAGAACATTTAGTCTTTATGGTACAGACATTCGTATCACGCTATCAGCTAACAGTCACAGCCTCACAGGGCTGAACAACACGACGTATCTTAGTCTAGAAAACATCCTCTCCGAGAGAGTGTATAGGAGATGACCAGTCTTGTGGTATTATTTAATCCTGACCTATAGATAGAAGCTTAGACCCTCCACCCACATAGGTGGAGGGTCTATGATTAAAGTTTATATGATAAACGACTTTAACGAATTATTTACTTATTTACTTTTTATTTTTCAGGTAATTATTATATCGAGCGGTCTGAACTAAAAAGTTTACTGCGATCATGTCTCCGTGACAACAAGATGACTTGTAGAAATAAACAACTTGAAGATCTGACAGATGTTCTCTTACAAGATGTAAATACCAACTCTGTGGATAAAATCACATTTGCAGATTTCCAAAATCAAATCAAGAAATACCCTAACTTGATTGACAACTTTAAACACAGGTAGGGGAAGAATTCGATATGGCGTCGTACACCTGTAATAGTACTAGTAGATCGAGCTATTGCATAACTCTATCAAAGAACATTATGGTCACAGATAGGGAAATCTTGTCAGTGTTAACAGTATGGTACGCTGTTGTAAACAAGAATATTACGATATGCTGTAAAATTAACCGTGTATGTGTACTGTCATTTAGCGTCTTATAAATAATACATCATATTTAACCATAGTTTCTTTTTCTCTCCTCTATACTTATTTCTCTCCTCTACTTGTGGCTACTCAATGATGGTACCTGTAGTATTACTAAGTGGTTACAGATATCCCAAAAAGAGACCAACACGCCGTTGTCATGGAAACTGACATGTTGCAGTCGTTATTTCAGTAACAATACAAACAGTCTGGTAGTCCTGTTGTTGTATCTTGTACTCAATCTTGTATTGTTCTTTGAAGCTGCCTACACGAATTACGGGAAACCACCCAATATTTGGCTTATAATTGCAAAGGGTTGTGGTAAGTTCTAATAGACATATTATATCTACCATTACATGTATGTTAGTCGTATAGTACCTTACTTGTATACAATTCTGAATCCCTAAGTATAGCCTCTTTCACAGTCCTTGGACTGCGACCCATTGCTAATGATACAATCTCAGTTATTATTGATCGACGAATGAACATATTCTTTCATTAACACATCACAATTTCACATTTATCTTATCATATCATATCATATCATATCAATCTTATCAATTACAGCTAAGAAAGCTATGAGGCTATATGAGCTGATCGTGAGTCAAATACAAACAATGTAACAGTCAAATGTTCAATAGATTGATCATCTTACTATTATCGAAACATCTCTCTGTCTATTCACAACTAAGGCATTTTGACTCTTTTAAAATGATTTCTTTAAATCATACTTTTATCTATCATTCCTGCAATTAACGTAGCTGTGTTTCTTACCCTAATTCTGTGTCTTATGCCTCATGTTTTTTTTCTCTCTTTACAGGTCAAAGTTTGAATTTCAACAGTGCGTTTATCGTTACGTTGATGCTGAGGAAATGTTTGACACAGTTACGGTCTACTAAACTAGGACAATTGTTACCACTAGACCATCACATTGCCTTCCATAAATTAGTGGGCTGGGTTATAGTAGTTCTAAGCGCCATTCACGCCGCTTCCCATTTAGTGAATCTAGGTAAGATTTCAAACGTTATACTTTTAGTGTCGGACACTGATTGTGACTTTGTTATACCAGTTACAATTTCTCGATTCAATACATTCGTTGCAGTTTCCATATTTTCAGTAATCGTTAATCTTAGAAGCTATCAGTTTATCTTTTGTTTGTGGTGTTGATATTTATTTGCACATTTCATACTATTTCAGATTTGCAGTGGTCTAGTAATCTGTGTAACATATCGGGTGGTATTTTAGTATCCTTACTGGTCATCATCGTCGTGTGTTCCTTACCCTTCATCAGAAGACGTGGTTATTTTCAGGTAAAAAAAATCAGATAATTAGGACAATAATGGCGATTTGGAACGTTTTGACTCACATTTCAAGCACCGCATAACCAATGACGAAGACGCAAGTTGTCGTAACGTAGAACGACCAGTGTATAACAACTCACATTTTTGTTCAAACTCCTTCAACGTGACGTGTGTGTGTGTGTGTGTGTGTGTCTGTCTGTCTCTCTGTGTATGTGTGTGTCTGTGTGTGTGTGCGTGTGTGTGTGTGTGTCTGTGTCTGTGTGTGTGTGTCTGTCTGTGTGTATGTGTGCGTGTGTGTCTGTGTCTGTGTGTGTGTGTGTGTGGTAAAGGTATTTGTTTATTGTAATCTTTATAATCTCAGACCACCTGAGCTATTGTACATTATCCCACATGTAAACCAAACTGAACGTGTGATCCAGAGGGAAATGCTGGTGAAGAGTTTTACAGTACTCATCTTCGACTCGTAGTGACCAGGCACCTTAGATAATTTATGTTTTCGTAAAGCTTGGCTGAACGAAGAAATATTATCTAAAAACAATTATACACTTCTGAGTTCTCCTATCTTAAATTGTACAAATTGTATGGTATAACAACATCTTCATGTGTTGTCCCATCAATGTGGAAAGGTCGACCAGTTAAACTAGGTCAGTGACCCATTTTTGATAACATCCAGGAGAGGCCTCTATAACTTAAGATTCGTCTGTTTACAATGGTATTTAAAAACCTTTATTGGTTTGTGTCATGTTCATTGCCTTTGGACATTACTGTGTACTGGATTCAGGCGTTTTACAAATGTTTCAGATTGACTGATTGATTGATGGATGGATGGATGGGTGGATTGACTGGGGGATTGATTGAGTCAACAATTAAAAGCCTATCGAATGACCCTATGAATGAATATGGTCTGATCTGAGGAAAAAAATGTCTGTATTTATCATGTGTTTCTCTCGTCGACACTCTAACGAATAACAAACAGAAGTTTCCCTGTATACGTGCCTTGATACAATGGTAGATCTGTTTTTGTTTGAGATATTTGCATTTTTAAGTTAAATTCTGTATTTCTTTAAATTGAACAGGTGTTTTATTGGACACATCAGCTGTTTTTCGCGTGGTGGATTTGTCTAATCCTACATTCACCAAGTTTCTGGATTTGGATGTTGCTTCCTGCCACCTTGTATGTCGCAGAGAGAATATTTCGATTGAAAAAGATGAGGCAGGCATATCATGGAAATACTTACATCAAACAAGGACATGTTCTACCGTCTAAGGTAACACCACCCCTACCGTCTAATGTACTACCTACCCATGCCATGTGACCCAAACGATCTAATCGTTGGCCTAACAAAGTCCATGGCCACCTGTTGATTTACTTCACCGTGTATTAACACTGGGATCTGTATATTAGTTACGCTAAGACAACACCAGTCCCAATGGGAGATTTTCCCAGTTTCACGAATCTTCAAATATTTAGAATTACTCGCTTTTAGTTTATATTAGGAAAAGTTTATCCTTCATTATTTTATTTATGTTACTAATAATCCCCTAAGATTGGACTTTTGCAATCACTCACCCAGGTTATCATTTCACACACGAGGTTGTGTGTACGTTTTAAAGCTATTTTGTTCAAAATTAATAAAGAAACACGCAGACTGTAGGAATTCTAGCTTATATAGTGTTTTCTGTGGCCTCCGTGCCAATCCACTTTACTGACACACTGCAGTTTTATTTCACAAACTAACTACTTTTGACTGAAATGTAGTTCTATATACTAGCCACACTTCTAAACTATATTTTGATGTAACTGGTAGACCGAAAAAAGGCACGTGTTTCAGAGAATTCTGCTCAAGAAGTTATGGGATAGGAAGCAAAAAAAGAACCATACAAATCGTGAAATTTTATGTTTTGCTATAAATCTACCTTTACAATCAAAGACATATATATGTAACAGTATGTATTATAGAAAATAACAACAAATTTGCTGTCTACTGGACAACGTTCATTGTTATAATATGTGTCATTTCCTAATCTGTTATATAGGTAATTCAGTTAGAAATTCAGCGACCTCCATATTTCCATTTCAAGCCTGGAGACTATATAAGTATCAACATACCAAGTATTGCAAGACATGAATGGCATCCTTTCACCATTAGTAGTGCCCCAGAACAACTAGGTATGTTGGTAAATACTAGTAATTTACATATATGTATCGCCTCATTTGTTGTTGTTGTTGTTGTTGTTGTTTCTTTAGGACGTTTCACGTTGCGGTATTTCACATTAATATCACGATTACACGGACAGAATACTAGCATTTGTTGTTGTTGTTGTTGTGGTGGTGGTGGTGGTGGTGGTGGTGGTGGTGGTGATGGACTAAATATAATAACCTTGTGCTCTAGAATTTATAGTTGTCTTAGGCATGAGTAAATTCCATAAAAGATCAACGGATCAAAACATCGCAATCTTTTTTAAACTTGCTATTCCAAAGTGATTTCATTTCACTATCCACGTGTTTAAAGTTTCATAAAATTTGTCTGTAATGAATAATGTTACTTTTTCATTTTCAGGTACTTTATCACTACACATAAGAGCAGTGGGACATTGGACTAAGCGGTTGTACAACTATTACAAGGAACGTAACCAATGGAACAACTACGTTAGAAATACATCAATAACTGAAAGTATTTCGCCAAATACAGAGAAAGCTACAAACACACCGTTAGACATCGTACAAGATGTGGACTTGGTAGAAATGGACGTATTGGATTTAGAGGAACAGGGGTCGCCATTAAATATACCTAATACAATAGTCAATGACAATATAAAGTTTGGTGGAAGACATTCAACTGTCGTACGTATGGAAGGCGTCCTTGACAGTGATAGACAAATCCAAAACAGTCACGTTGTGGATATTAATACTTTGAACTGTGCAAATAGACAGGAACTTCAAGGAACTGCTGAAATTAAATCATTGTCAAAAATGGTTGAAAGTAAACTTGAAGAGAACGGAGAAGGCGTGGAGGCAAGTAGTCACAATTTGCCCGTCAGAACTTGTATACATATATTTCGTTTAAATTTTTTTTGCAGACAAGGAAAATTTTTCCTTGTCTGTGTTTAAACAGGTGCGCCACCAACAACGAATCTTCGGTATATATACTTTATATACTAAATTTAGTAAATATAGTAATCTCGTGGTCCTATATATATATATATATATATATATATGCTGAGGGTAGAAGAAAATCAAGTCGGTTTTTTCGTCTCTACAAGCCTGTTTCGTGAGTAAATTACTCGTCAGGAGATGTTGATGTTACTAGTTCATCAACATCTCCTGACGAGTGATTTACTCACGAAACAGGCTTGTAGAGACGAAAAACCCGACTTGATTTTCTTCTACCCTCAACATATACTCCGCTCTACGTGCAGACGTATCGAGCACTGTGCTACGGATAAATCTTACCACTGACTTCCTATATATATATATATATATATATATATATATATATATATATATATATATATATATATATATATATATATATATATATATATATATATATATATATATATATATATATATATATATATATATATATATATATATAATATATATATGCGCTGAGTTTTCACTCTTGTAAGTCTCTTAGTTTAAGTATATATCATCGATTTCTGTAACAAGTCTCAACTCTTTACATTTGAGCAGATTATCCTGGACGGCCCTTACGGTTCGCCATCTCAGCATATATTTGAAAGCGAACATGCGGTGTTGATAGCAGCTGGGATTGGCGTTACTCCGTTTGCTTCCATTCTACAAAGTATTCACCAACGATACAGAGCTGTCAAGAAATGCTGTCCTAGTTGTAAGCATGCATGGAAAGAAGAAATACCTCAGACAGAAATGAAGCTTAAGAAGGTCAGTGAAGACAAAAGGAAAACAGATTTGTTTCCCATAAACCCTTGCAGTAACCTTTTAAAATGGCCATAAGGTGCATTAGGGCTTGATTGCAAAGATGAATAAGTTATCGAGTTGCTAATTTATCACTAGATAAGTTATTAGAAGTAATCAATACAAGTGTATTAAAATGCATAAATATTCGATTCACACCCCATTAATCTATATTACAATGTAAAGATCTATGCCATACCCCCCCCCCCCCACACACACACACACGCACGCACACTTTGATACAACTCATCTACGCATCATATGATTTATCAGCAAAGTTAGCTTTTGCCGTAACTGTTAAATTGGTATGGTTAGAGAGGAAGTGAGTATGTACCATCACCGTTCTTAGCTACAACTTCAAGTTATCGAATTTCACATCTCAATTTGTGATTTTTTTTTTCTAGTTCAGGATATCAAAATTGGAACGCTTGGATTTAATATATCTTAATCTTTTTCAGGTGGATTTCTATTGGATCAATCGGGATCATAAGTCGTTTGAGTGGTTCCTTGAATTACTGAGTCAACTAGAGGAAGAACAACAGGATATAGGTCCATTTGATGATTTCTTACAGTTTCATCTCTACCTTACATCGGCGATACAGACCAAACATTTCTCCAATATTTATCTCCAGATGGCGTTAAACTTACTTCACAAGAACGGCGGACGAGATACGTTTACAGGATTACTGAGTCGAACTGAAACAGGACGACCAGATTGGGACAAAGTAAGCAGTAGCTTAACCGTAAATGTTTATTGCATCGTTGCAAACCACGGCCTGTTTTACGGCAACGTTGTTAACGAGCCTCCCACGAAATGTAGTGGTAGAAATAATAACTCTGGTTTGCGAGAATGGTTTATTGATGCTTCCTAAAAATTACACACAACAATATAAAATGCCAATAATTGAGCAAACGGAATAACAATGTTTCAATTCCATCCCATAAATTGTCTTAAAGTGGCCATATGGATGAGAATTTGGTATTTATTTTGGATTTTTATTTGATAAAACAGCTTCACTAAGTTTTTCTACTTGAAAAAATAATGTGAAATAACATATACCAAGTCCATGTTCATAACTCAATACATTGCAAAAAGATGCAAAAAGTGCAAAAAGTTTGTTATTGTACGTACAATAACAAACATTATATACATTGTTTAATGTTTTGCAGTTTATTGAGATGTGAACTTGGACTTGGTATATGTTATTTCACATTATTTTTTCAAGTAGAAAAACTTAGTGAAGCTGTTTTATCAAATACAAATCCAAAATAAATACCAAATTCTCATCCATATGGCCACTTTAATATGTTTTAATGTAGAAGTCGTAGTCGCATGTTGGCAACAATATCAATTACGGTAATTGCTGAACATAGGAAAATCTAACATCTTTCGTTGCCTTTTCCAACTTTTTTTTTTAAATCTCTCATCGTTTTGGTGACTGGTAGTTGTATTTGTGCCCACCACCTACGTATGCAATTCAAGTCACGTGGAATCACTAATATTCCAAAAGCATTAAAGAGGACAAACGTTCACAAACTAAAATACAGAGTCATTTCTGGTTTATAATGTTTAGATTCATTGTGATATTACCCATTCGTTGATAGCGATTTATATGTACATGTAATATCATGGCACACTGTCTTCAAAATAAACGTGAAAGGATAACAATCTTTCTATAAATAACTAATTGCCTGAAATATATCTCACACTACTATTAGTGGTCTGAGAATAGATACATCGCGATTGACCAGCAATCTCTGGCCTAGGGGTTCCACAATTCTCCTTGCGTCATCACCTTAGGTAAACTTTATGACAATATTGATGACGTAATAAAATGACGTTTATATTTTCATATTCTAGGTGTTTGCCAAGATTCAAGAGGACAAGAAAGGAGATGTTACTGTGTTTTACTGTGGTCCGCCACAACTGGGCAAAACGTTGAAGGGGAAAGCCTGTCAATTTGGCATGAAATTTAGACAAGAACAATTCTGATTGGCTAAGCCAGCAAGAAACCAGATGTCTTACCAAATACCAACTCAGATTTTGTAAATATTCACATGTAAAAATTATACCTAAAAGTGTGCCTTGTAAGCAAATTTACAGAACTGTTTATGTCTGACATATATACATGTAAGTACTTATAGACCTAAAAAAAAGGGTCTCACAGATGTAAAACTATATAAATATATGGATTATATATTGTGGATTATAGAGAAAAGAAATTGTGCAATATCGCATTGGAACCTGACTGAATACAACCACGTTCTCCACATGAAAATACATCAATTATATACTGTAATTTATTTTTAAAAGTGACATAAACTGGATTTTTAAGCTTTTTCTTACTCAGGTGGAAATACGTACATAAAACCTTGAACTAGAAAGTATCATGTTAATATCGATAGTATATCTTTGATGACGTAAAAAATGCGTCTTCTTGTAAGGGTGTGATAGTCTCACGATATTTTGATGACGTGTGATAAAATCACGTCATCGAGTCTTTCATGTGTACATTCTGAATATCTGATATGGGTTCTGCCTTCTGCAAATTTAATAGCAAGCGATAGTTGGCTATGCCTCAGCAAATTTAAGTAACACAAGCTTTATACTCAAGAGAAATTACATGATGAAACCATAATCAAGTACAGTAGTATTCATGTCGATACATATCTTCTAATAACATGATGACAATTGTCTTATGCCATTGTTAGCACAGTTGAGTGCATAGTATGAATTTCCGAAACATTTTTAGATACGTTTCATAAATTACGTTATCGGACCGTTTATGAGTGTACCAGATTTGAATTCAGTTAATTGCAAATGGTGGCTAAGTGTGCTTCACTAGGTACAATAATGTGAGTAAATTTTAAATATGCAGTAAAAAGTACGCCTAAACACATTTAAACACTGCCTGTGCCCCTTTCTTATTCAAAAATGACCCAAAACAGATATATAAACGTATAACCACGGCCCGTGACTCTTTATATGTAATTAATCGTAGAAGTTCAAGTTATTTCTCCTGCCATCAATGTACTTGAAATGACGAATGAGAAAATGACACTTGACAGTTCCTGCGATCAAGTTGTATTTGCTGTATAAATATTAAGTATGAATAAATTAAATTATTAAATCAAGTATAATACAATACAGTGTATGTGTCAATTATATGTGATGGGAATAATTGCCCATAGACTTTGGGGTCATCTTTTAGTTATAAATTAAAACATCATAATGTTAGTCTCGGTAGTACACTGCTGAGGAGATGTCGGTGAAAATTTTGGATTCGCTTATTTCAAGAAAACTTTTGACTTGTATGAGCAGAAATTGTCATTAGTAATTATTGTTATTATTAAACTTATTTCGGGAAAGAAAAGAACGCAACAACTCTAAAAAAAACTTCCCATAGCTAAAACAGTCAGAAACAATGATGTAAATACACACAGAAACATCATTATAAAACAGGTGGAAATGAAAAAAGACAAATTGACAAATACACACATGAACAAGCATAGTAGTAATTATGTTAATTTTCTAATTTGACCTTGGGTGTAGTTTATTTGTAGTTTCAGACTGCCAGCAACTGTGAAGTCAAACTGACATTACCATAAAACAATCAGCACACAGATGAAAGACTAGCTGGTAGTCCAGGACCCTGCCACTCGGTTACACCGAACTAAGGGAGCCCCTCAGTAATTACAAGGGGGGAGAGCGTGGGGAAATCAAGCCCGGTCTGTGGCATGTCCTGGGCAGCTCAGGGGTCCTTGGTTCCGAGTTCCACTAGAGCATTGACAGTTTTAAAAGGCAGTTATTGTTTCCCACTAATACCACCACAGGGATTGGGGAGTCTTAGTTTTTACGAATCCTAATAAAAATGAAGAAACTTAAAAAAAAATTATTGAAGAAGAAAACTTATTAGAATGTTTGACTTACTCATTTCTTGCAATTCGACCAGTAAACTTACAAATTAATTTTCATATATCAAGTAATTCGACCACAAATAAATCGTAATTATTATAATCTGGCCGAATTGATGGGAATTTTACTGAACTTACAACGGCGGGATGTGGTAGCAGTAGGATTTGGAAGAGGTAGCATCAGGCAAAGCAACGTTAGATATAAATGAGTCAAAGTAAAATGGGACCCTCCCCTAATTTCCATTTTCTAAAACATGGCCCTCCTCGAGGATCGATTTATAAAAAGTGACCCACCCCTAACCCCCCATCATTTAATTACTGAAGGCTCCCTAAGTACACAATAATTGTGCGGGTAACATGTAACCAATAAGTAGATGTATTCAGTTAATATGTACGTCAGTTGTATATATTTGATTTTAGAATACGTCATCCAGTATTATAGGCCCTACTCTACTATATATACCAGCAACTCTCTAACGATCTCTAGTGTGTGTGCTAGGTTTTTGTATTCGGGTAAATCTTTCATAAGTGTACAAGGTTTTGTGAATTTTTTTTTTGATTTTTGGAGTGTAGAATTGAATACCATTTTTCATTGGTTCAGATTGTCAATTTTTTCTAGTCTGTAACGAACGCCGTGATGGGGCGCCCTCACACATCGGCCAACCCCTCTCAGAGGGAGAGAGGAGGCCTGAATGACACGACTTATCCTTATACGCAGAATATTTGCAAAGGAAAGGAAAATAGCCATAATTCATGTTGTTTTCTTTTGGAAAAGATATAAAAGAAATGTACTGTTGAAACCTTTAATACATACTGACTACTCAAAATTAAAAGCGTCAAAAGAAATACTTTACAGTGCTCAACATAGACTATATAAATACATTTCGAATTGATGGTTCTTTTTTCAATGTTCACGGCTGAAAAGTGGTATAGTGAGGGGAAGACATTGAATGTATTGTTGATGAATGAGTTAACCGTGTATTCGTTCCTGCCCCCCCCCCCCCCCGGCCCCATTCGTATCCTAGCAAACTCCAAACTCCACACACACACACGCGTAAGATATTCGAACTGTTAAACTGAAATACATATATGCCATACGGCGTTATGTGATGGTATTAGGTTATATTATTCTACTATATACAAAAAGAAAACAATATTGCACCGAATTGTATTTCTTTTATGTTATTAATACAGTATTTCAGTGAATCGATGTTCATACTGCAAAATTAATTACATAGCGCGTTTATTGGAACAAAATGCCAATCATGGAATCTATACTACACAACCGATCGATCCTTGGCGCACATAATATAGATTGATAAGTACATTGACTATTGTCTAGTAGCAATAATGAATGTGGTTGATAAATTATATTTGCAGACCGTATAAAATGCATATAATTATAGGTGTCACGAAGCGTTCACGTGCTTTTTTATTTACCATAAGTTGATTTTTATATAAACGTTTCAACAAATTTAAATATGGTATGTTTATTATACATGTACCAGCGCACCTCTCCGGGTATTTTATAATGTAAGGGACCCTTCAATAATGACACGTAGGGAGGGCCGGGGAATTAGGGTCTGATTTTACAACTCGGTTTTCGGGGTGAGCCACATTTCAGAAAATGAAATAACAGGAGAGGATCACATTTTAATACTATGACTAATTATCTTTGATTATCCCATTTTGCATTGTTTTGTGCTTTTGGAATCCTACCATTGCCACTGCTGTGACGTCACAGCACTGTCACCGTTGTTTCATCAGGACATATCCAATATCAGTGAACTCACTGTTGACAACCATGCAATGAATAAAGTTGTGAGAAGAGGATTATGTCTAACGTGCACGGGCAATGTTGTGGCAAAGCATTGTGGATAGGGCCCGTTGGTCATGGTGCGGGGTGTTAACTCCTGACAATGTCAATAGAGCAACCGTCTAGTCTTTGGGGGGCTTCAGCTCTGCCAATTAATTAGATCACAGCGCTCACAGGCACAGGGATTCACAAACATACAACAGTCAGTGTGGTAGTAGTAGTGAAAATTAAACAACTGATGTGGTGGCAGCGATGGGATAGAGTCCTTACCATTGAGTCTTAGACTCGGATTCCTTTACATGTACAGTTATGACCGCATTTTAACTCCTGTTGTTAAATTATTTTAACATCAGGAGGGTTACCTTTAAGAGCAAGGAAATTGAGGGGGGGGCAGTTTTTAGAAAATGGAATCAAGGGATGGTCACATTTTATGGGACACAGACGCTTCATTTCCGCTAGCCCTCCCCCCTGTAATTATTGAAGGCTCCCTAACCATAAGCGTGACCCTCGAATCGGTTTGACACTACATCAGATGGTGTACGCCGTTGCAAATGAACAATGTATACCTTCCACCGTGAACGTTCAGAGTCAATATACGTCGAGTCAAAGTCAATCCAGGTGCGTCGAGCCAAAGTCAGGTACGTCGAGAGGCTGACCTGTTTTACCTTGACATATTCCATACACTCTTTACTACAAAAAGACGCTACTTCCCGTGTTTCGCGTACTGTGTGCATCAGTGTTAGTGACTTGCTTCTTCTGGGACAGTCCTCGTAATCGATATTTGGACCGTTTCAGCAAACAAAGTCCACCATCAGACGTTAACGGAAACGGCTCACTTTCATCAAAGGATAGTATTGTTGAGTGGATACTTACGAGTCATACTTATTTTCAAATAAGTCCTGACACAATGTTTAAAATGTTTAAACACTACCGGAAATATCTGGTGAGCACAGTGACGTTTTTGGTAGTTTTGACAATTATGAAATATTCGAAGACCGATGACAAACGGATTGGAAAAAGCTATAACGTGAAGGATGACGAAGTCGGTGTAACCGGAAGAAGTGAGACGGAAAAACTGATACAGCCAAAATATGAGTGCAATTGCAACTCATCACGTGATATTAGAGTTAGCAATGACTACGACAATGGACGTTCTGCAAACCAACCATTGCGTGTATTACTGATGGCTGCCTACAGAACAGGCTCAACGTTTACAGCTGAACTATTTAATAGGAACAACGAGTTTTTCTATGTGTTTGAACCAGGACGCTTACTAACAAGCTGTATGATTCAATCAGGGGCTCCAGAGTGTCTTTTTAAGGTACGTCATGTTGAAATGTTGGAAAAAATGTTTCGATGTCAATTTGATAACATGGAGTGCTACATAGACACTTTTGCTAATCTAAGCATTGCTGGACAATGGAGGGAAATGAGAATGGCCACAAATGAACTTTGTCGCCGAAAAGTCAATGAAAAGATGCAATGTCAGCCACCATCACCAACCTTATTGCACGAAATATGTGGCAGGAAAAAGCATATTGCTATTAAAACAATACGAATTAGACAAATTACCGACGTTATACACCTAACAAGAGAAGAAGACTTGAACTTGAAAGTTGTGCAAATAATTCGTGATCCCCGTGGAAGGATGTCATCTTGGTTAAATTTGAAGAACGGCACCAAAACCATTTACAGCGTAGAAGACATCGACCAGTCAGCTCTCGCAACAACGAATACATACTGTCAAAGATGGTTAGAGAATTACGTCATCGGACGTTCCTTGACTGACACAGATTTTTATTCGTTAGTTCGGTACGAGGATATGGCTGAACATCCTCAGCCAACAGCTGAGCGACTTTACAGATATATTGGGCTGGAGTTGCCGACGGGAGTTCGAAAGTGGCTGGACGAAAACACGAGACAGCAGAAGGGGAGAAAAGACCCATACGGGACGAGCAGAAATTCCAAAGAGCAAGCACAGGGATGGAGAGGAACATTAACTTTTGAGGCAGCGAGACTTGTTGAATCATTGAAACCATGTAAACAACTGATGAATGCCTTTGGGTATAAATCAGCAGTTAATGAAGTTTCTTACAGCGATAGAAACCACAGTTTGGTTGCTGAGATACCCGACTTTGATCCAGGACTGTATGATCAAACATGGAGATTTGTATGATAGTACATGTAACTATGTAATGGTATTACAAATGCATATAATGATGATACCATACATATTGGGGACTCATAACGATGGGTAATGGGGCAACTAGTCTCTTAACTATACGACGCCTTACAATTACTACGATCATCTCCACTCAGTGGAAATAATCATATTCACTCACTCCACAGCGTGGAGATGGTCGTAGTAATCGTAACGCATCTTTTAGGAACTAGACTATGAGGATGTACTTACAGTGACATATATGTCACATGTACCCAGTTTGGTTGCTAAGATACCCGACTTTAATCTTGGACTATACTATCAGGGATGGAAATTTATTTGCATATTAATGGTGTTACAGGTGCATAGAATGACGATATTATATACATATGGGGGACTCTGAATGGTAGGTAGAACCTACATACGTGTATGTTTAGATGGTAAACACAACATATTCTATAATATTAAAGTTTGCATTTTGATGATCGTATTGTTATTCCGTGTTTAATTTGGATAACAGTGAGTCAATAAAATATGTACTTTCGGATAAATTGATGTCACTCTCTAAGTCTTTTACATTTAATAGTGTCATCAAATATTTGATAGAATACCATGATCATGAATAACTGACAGCGACGACGCGACTGATGTATTACATGTAATATGTCATGTACACATCAACACGCATCACTACATCAGTATGCGTAGACCAGTCCTAGTCTGGGTTGGAGATTTCCCGTATGATCGGATAAAGTCGTCTTTTTCATTGTGATGCCATAGCGTTCTTTGTTTGTTCATAGTGAAGTGAAATCCTGTATATAGAGTGAGGCTTGTGGCAGTATTTGTACATGTAGTACGATGGGGGGAAAGTATGCATTCGTGAGGATTGTCGAATATTCTTCAACGTATTCTTCCCTTGCTAGGAAGTAAGATATATTCAACTGGCAACTTAGATTATATAATTTGGGGGAAATGGTATCCAGTCAGAATCGTATATGTAACCGTTTGGGCTAAATAACACACATGTTTATGACTGCTACAGAATTACTACGGTGGCTTGTTAGTGCCATTGGGTGATTTTGAATTTCCGATTTTTTCAACTGTTAATTTTTCAGTTGATTGTAAAATTGCAAAACTGAAAATGTGGAAAATACAAAAATAAAGAAACAAATTGAAAATGTCGGAAATTAAAAATCAACCTGAAATAATATCCATCATGGTGGAAATTATTTACACTGTGGTGGTAATGTTTTCACCCGGTGGAAATTATTTACCATGGTAAAAACATTTCCACCACGGTGTACATAATTTCCACCATTATTTCAGGTTGATTTTGAATTTCCGGCATTTTCACTTTGTTCCTTTATTTTTGTATTTTCCACATTTTCAGTTTTGGACTTAATAATAATCAACTGAAAAAAATAACAGGTGAAAACGTCGGAAATTCAAAATCACCCAATGGCACTGTTAAACAAGCCATCATAGAATTACAACTCCGGAATAAATGACAGTTATGTATATTGACAGTCACTTCTGTTGACAAAGGATAGCACTGGCAACTACGGTTAGGGAGCCTTCAGTAATTACAAGGGCTCTGGCCGGGGGAAAACCAAGCCCGGTCTGTGGCATAAAAGGTAACCCCCCCCCCCCTCTAGTCCGTTGTGCTAAAAAAAATGACCCTCCCTCAATTTCAGAAATGTTTCGACCACAACAAAATCAATAGATCACAAAATTTAACCATTGAATGTGGGAGCTTTATTTTTACGGATCCTGAATAAAAAACGAAACTTAAAAGTGATTGGCGAAGAAGAAAACTAACTAGAATGTTTGACCTACGTTTTGTAATTCGGCTGGTAAACTTTTAAATTTATTTTCATAAATCAAGTAATTTGACCACAAACAAATCGTGATTATTAAAATCTGGCCGAATTGACGGGATTGTTACGGTACTTTACAGTGGTGGCAGTGGTGGGATATGGTAGCAGTAGGATTTTTAAAACTTATTTATTTATTATTTACCATCCAACAGGCATTACCCAATAAAAGGAGGGTTCAGTTTTTAATAGTGCAGGAGGAAACCAGAGTACCCGGGGAAAACCTGCGTTGTTCGGTAGAGTCAAACTGAACGACACTTCTTACTTACAGGGTGGTTAATTTAATTATGACCCTGAATGGGTTCGAACCCCGATTGCAGTGCTAAGAGGCAAGTTGTTTAACCACTCGACCACCGACAACCCTTTGGAAGCAGTGGCAGCGGTGGGACAATGCCAAAATAACAAAATAATGCAAAATTATATCAAAATGAGTCAAAGTAAAATGTGACCCTCCCCTAATTTCCCTTTTCTGAAATCTGACCCTCCTTGAGGACCTATCTGTAAAAAGTGACCCACTCCCTAATTCCTCGGCCCTCTTCCTTCATAAGTTTGTTTCAATCAACTGAGGGACAATCTCTCTTGTATTATGTACATATGTTTTTATATGCTCTGGGGTTGACAGAAAGTCATGTTGTTGACAACCGTCGTTACGTTCCACCCTCGCAGGTCTCCTCTCACGGTAGGAGGAGGTTGACCGATGTGTGAGGGCGCCCCGTCACGGCATACTTACACTTACAGACTAACAATCCCTCTAAACATGACGTAGCAGACTTCCTCAGCCATGAAAAAATAAAATAACAGTTTTACAATATCACGAGACAAACAAATATGATAATACTATGATGTCATTGTCTTAGAACGGGGGGGGGGGTGACATAACGTCCAAAGAATAGGAATTGAGTGATTTAAACTTGACTTTCAATAACACTTGTTAGTAGCTGTACAAAGGGAAGAGGCATTCGACATCAAAACAAAGCAACAGTTGTGTGAACTTTTCTTAGCGTGAGCATTTTTACATGTAATAAGAATGTCCAAGAGATCCCGGTACGTGATTCGGTGGCACCTCTCAGTGAAGTGACTAAAACACAGCGAGAATCACTACTTACAGCAGATATCTAGTTCCTGGCTAGTGTAGTGGAGACTGGTAAAACACCGGACTTCTTTGTTCTCTACAAAACTATCAATATCAAAATATTACGCCAACGCGAAGTGAATCATGTAAATGTGTTATACGGTCAGTGCCGAAACTCGAGGCCTTTATATACGTTGGATAATGTTATACAATTAAATTAAACACAGTAGCAGGAAATATCAATACGTGTTGTCATGGCATTCCATCGATTGATGGAGTGATAATGTATAAGTTGTCGATTAACAGATTGTGACTTCTATTCATCATTCCGTTGCTGAGCAACAATGCTACGCCACCGTTACTACATCATCTGTGGATCATTTCCATCACCATTGTTATCCACTGTTGTCTTTGGACAGGATGGACGTGGATCCTGAGTCTTTAATAGACCTGACAACCAGTAGAACTAACAAATACAAACAAAACAAAAATAATGAAAAATGACAATAAGAAGTCAAAGGAAAGTGTAATTTCAATGGGAAGACATTTCACTTAAAACATGGCCGCGCATTGCTTAATAGTGTTGGTGAATTCTCTAAATTGTGACCCAGACCACTAAACGTGATTGTGATAAGGATGCGGTCAGAATTTACGGCGGGGAGGGGGTGGGCTTGGGGAGAAATAGGGGTGCATGAAAAACATTTGGGATTGAAAGGGGATCCAAAAATCGTTGGAGCTGAAAGCGGGGGCTGGGAATACTTTGTATGTATACTTATGGATTCATAGAGGCTGATAATATCACTGAAGAGTAAAAATTGACTCTTTGAAAAAATTAAACCACAGCAGCAGTTGTTTGCCTTGCATATTTTGCAGCTTTATTGCAACATTATAACACTTTATCTTTATGAGGCTGTCGATAGCCAAGAGACTGTGATTTTGTTGTGTGTATCTGCCTTAAATACCACTCTCTGCTCGCAGTTTCTCCCCAATTCATGATTTAAGTGAAAAGCCCTGCTGGCTAAGTATTTACAAGTGAAGATTACATCTCAGGTTAGAGCCCCGTATTAGATTTCTCCTTGCAAAGCCAACATTTGTCTGTAAAGAAATCCATTCTAATACATTTTATGGAGTCTGCAGTCGATTGTCATTCTTATACTTACATACAATGTACAACACAACTGCATACCTTTTACATCTTCAGAATGCGGGAGGCGATTACTCCACATATTTGTCATCGATACTAACGGTGAACAGCGCCACCATAGCTCCAACAAGACACTGGTGATTATAGTCAGAAACCCGAAAGCAGTCAATAATGCCAACATCAAGGCACACAGTGTACTGGTTTCAATAAAGTTGAAATACAAAATAGAACGAACCGTCTTTGAAGATATACCTATCAATATTAATATCATTAAAAATAATTTAACTGGAATAAAATCGCCAGAAACATGTCGTTTGATATTCACACGAAACTATTCACATTTACAATTTACTAACTTTGAATATTTCTCAAATCTGAAGATTCAACTTTTTGAAAGCAAGTCATATTGAAACTGTTTCGATTATAGTGTTGGCTAACTTTACATGGATCATACACCTTTATACATCTTGGAAGATCTATGTATGGATGGAGATATGTTAAAAGTTGCTTTCTAGGTTAAGGATATCGATCGATATAGAGAACAGACGTCACGAACAGAAATAAAATGTCATAGAAAAGTAAATATATTTCTACTTACAACGAAAAACACTGCACAACACCTGATATAAATGATAACCGGAGAAACATTTATCAAACTGATTAATTTTAGTACATAATATTGGGTGGGGGAAACTTTTCATATGTAAAAAAAAAACACCCACTCACTTCCATCCCTCCGAATAAACTAATTAGAAGTTCTATCCTACTCTATGTGCATGTACACAGAAACTGACCTACAACGAGTGAAAGGACAGCGAGTAGTTCAACTTTCGAGTAATGGCGGTTTTTACCTCGCTCCTAGAATCATTTCTTCATCACCAGTGCACACATCCCAGTCGATATAACCATCAGAACAATTGAATAAATCATGGTTTGGTTCTCAAACTGATAAGAAATTGGGTCTGAGACGCCCTACTGTGTACTTAATACGCCAAATAGAAACAGTCATCCCGATGGTGCAGTACAGAATGGAAAGAGGGGATGGACAGTCGCACTTCGTAGCCGCTTGGTGGCGTAATATCGATTTGTTCTGTTCTTGTCACGAGAATAAAGCACTGATTCGATTATGACACACTGCAACAAGAATCAACATAATTTGTGTCTCAGTCATAAGTGCGATTTTACTTGAATGAAATCATAACTCTAAAGTTACATACTAATACAAAATCATCAAGAAGACAAGAACGTGAAATGAAATGACGAGATTTCACCACAGTCACTTGTGGGCACAGGGGCGTGTAATATTTCATAGATTGTTGTTTTCCAGGTCTACAGACTAAATATAACAACCTTTTGATTAATATATATTCCTACATATAAGGGGAAGAGACTAATATTTCTTCGTAGTATAGAGATTGATACATTTGTAGCAGCAAGATTTTCCTAAGAAAACGACATTCTAAGCAATAATCAACAATCTATGAAATATTACACGCCCCTGTGCTTGTGGGCTATAAATGTTCTATTGGCATTGCTAATCGACATTGTGAGTGGGACGAGGGAGGGTCAACGGTTGAGGCGCTCAGTAGAACAAACTCATAAATAATTATTAAGGTAGTCATGGTAAAGCTGAAATTGATTTAGCAAAACACACACCAAATTTTCAAATCATTATATATTATATATAGGTAGATATATATACCTGAGATATATTGGATACATATACTTTAGATATAGATAGATAGATAGATATATAGATAGATAGATGGATGGATAGATAGATAGATATATAGATAGATAGATAGATAGATGGATGGATAGATAGATAGATAATATAGATAGATAGATAGATAGATAGATAGATAGATAGAGATAGATAGATAGATAGATAGATAGAGATAGATAGATAATATAGATAGATAGATAGATAGATAGAGATAGATAGATAGATAGATAGAGATAGATAGATAGATGGATGGATGGATGGATGGATGGATAGATAGATAGATAGATAGATAGATAGATGGATGGATGGATGGATGGATGGATGGATGGATGGATGGTGGACAGATAGATAGATAGATAATATAGATAGATAGATAGATAGATAGATGGATAGATAGATAGAGATAGATAGATAATATAGATAGATAGATAGATAGATAGATAGATAGATAGATAGATAGATAGATAGATAGATAGATAGATAGATAGATAGATAGATATACCATTCATACAGTCCAGAGGAGCAAAAGAATAACACTGACAAATTATTTATCAAAGCTACATTTTGTATTTAATAAATTCCTTTAAAAGATGATTACTCAGTGTGAAAGAGTACAAAATTGTTTAACATTCCAGTTTGTTATTTAATTTAATTTCTTTCTCCCAAACTCTGCCTTGAGTTGAGTCACAAGTACCATTGGAGGACACATCACAATTTTGCCATTTATTACACAGTCTTAAGTTAAAAAGTAAAAGTACTTATTAAAAGTTATTTCAGTACAAGCAACCAACTGTTATCAACCTGTAGGTACAAATTCATCTATCTATCAAAATAACTGAGATGTACTGTTGAAAAAGGACAAGAGTAAAATTAGATTTACAATTCTAAATTAAAATATCACATAAAATTTGACATGGTTATTGATAAAACAATACAAATATAGACATATTAAGTATAAATGGATGGCAAATACAAATGAACTTCAGTCCCAAAATCAAAATACAAAACTGTTCATACACATGATTTTTGTTGATGGCCACTTCATTATCTCGTTTGACAGACTTTGTAAACTTTATCAATGGTAAATAAAATGACTGATTTTGAGTACAATTGGACCAAGACTTTGTAAACTTGACTACTACTACGAAATAAAATGACTGATTTTGAGTACAATTGGACCAAGACTTTGTAAACTTGACTACTATGAAATAAAATGACTGATTTTGAGTACAATTGGACCTAGACGTTGTAAACTTGACTACTACTACGAAATAAAATGACTGATTTTGAGTACAATTGGACCAAGACTTTGTAAACTTGACTAATACGAAATAAAATGACTGATTTTGAGTACAATTGGACCAAGACTTTGTAAACTTGACTACTATGAAATAAAATGACTGATTTTGAGTACAATTGGACCAAGACTTTGTAAACTTGACTAATACAATAAATGACAGATTTTTTTGTAAAATGAGTGATTCTGTGTAAAGCTGGACCTAGACGTTGTAAACTTGTCTAATACGAAATAAAATGACTGATTTTGAGTACAATTGGACCAAGATTTTGTAAACTTGACTACTTCGAAATAAAATGACTGATTTTGAGTACAATTGGACCTAGACGTTGTAAACTTGACCAATATAAAATATAAATGACTGATTTTGACTACAATTGGAAAAGTCCTAGACTTTACAAACTTGATAAATGGAAAATGAAATAAAATGACTGATTTTGTACAAAGTTACGGCATAAAAACAATCAGTATGTATTCATCTATATATTTCAGATATGTACACAATAAAATAGAAATAACTCGTAAATATGCACCACTAAATTACTTCCAACACAAAATACAAATTTACATGCATGCATCCTTCTCCATGAGGACTCAGCAGTGACAATTTTGTTTATGATACACAATTACTTACAATATTTTATTGTCTAAAAACCTTAGTTCCGTGTAGAGTGAGTCAAAAATGATAACAAACTCTACATTTATGTATAACATATTTACTCAGGGAAATAATTACTTATCCTTCAAGAAAGTAACAATTTGAGAAAACAGAAGACAAAAACTAGCTTTGAATTGTAGGTATTGCGCCCTCAGTGGTTGTAAAACAAGAATACCACGTACTACAGGTGACAAGTATTACTGCATTTACTGTACTGTATATAAACCCTATGTGGATGTCACAAGAAAAGATGTGGCCACCTAGCTTACTGGAAACTTATTCTTGCATGATATCAATTTACTATGTCCACTTAGCTTACTGAGGAATCTTTTATTTGTGATATTATTTTACTTTGTAGATGCAGGCTTCAAAGATCAAACCTATAGTACTAAAGGCAAGGGGGGTGGGGGTGGGGGAGGGGTAGCCATTACTGAATGTCCAGTCTATGTTGTGCACCACTGGATAATCTTAGGTAGCCAGATAAGTACAGTATGTTTATAATCAGACTACTAACAATAGTATGTTGACTGTCTGGTCTGCAGCGAGTCTGTCTGTCTGTCTGTCTGTCTGTGTCTGTCTCTGTCTGTCTGTCTAAACACCGTGATAATAGGTTGGTTCACTGTCACCTTGAAGGATGTAAGCCTCTTCTTCTCTGTAATCAATTTCTAAACTCTCTTCATGTAGTCTCTCTACAGGCAATGGCATTTTCAGTAAATCAGAAATAAAAGTAAACTGAAAAGAAACAGAGAAGAGTGTGTAAGGCTATTTTCACAAAGTTTATACACCTTTACAGTGTTTTCTTCCTTACCCAATATACTGTATCCGTACCTGTAGAAACACTTTACAGGAAAAATACTAATTGTTGAAAAACTGTATTACACCTTCCATTTACCAAGCAACATGAGAGAGCTTGATCAGCCTATAAGACAGGATGAAATGAAATGTTATAGATGTGTTTTGTCTTATAGAACTAGATTAACATGAAACACAAGAAAAAGATGTACACTGACAGACATGGAGAGTCACACACACAGACAAAGACATGGACTATCAGAAACTGGCATAGATAGAGAGAGAGAGAGAGAGAGAGAGAGAGAGAGAGAGAGAGAGAGAGAGAGAGAGAGAGAGAGAGAGAGAGAGAGAGAGAGAGAGAGAGAGAGAGAGAGAGAGAGAGAGAGAGAGAGAGAGAGAGAGAGAGAGAGAGAGAGAGAGAGAGAGGGGGGAGGGAGGGAGGGAGGGAGAGAGAGAAAGAGAGAGGGGGGAAGACAGACAGACAGACAGACACATGGAGACAGACGGAGACACAGACACAGACACAGACACAGAGAGAGGAGAGAGAGCAAGAGAGAGACGGAGACACAGAGACAGACAGAGAGAGGGAAAGAGATACACACACACACTTGATGTAGCTTGATGTAAGTTGTTTATAATGAAATAAAGAAAATGTAGTCTGGGAGATAGAAAGCTGGAAATGATGTTGTTTAGTTAATTCTAGATAGAGTAGATGATACTGAGTTGTTATCTTGATACATGGATGAATACATCATGACATAGAAATGGAATGATAAGTTTTAATTTGGCATTTTGTCTACAAGGAATTCTATGAAGGCTTAGGGGTTACACAGTCAGACAGTAGGTTACAAAGACAGATGGAATTTAGCAGAATATGATAAAATGATGAGTTTTGAAAAGAACAGCATTGCAAAGTTTTGATACGACAAGAACAAATTGCCATGGTGATAAACAGATTTTTAGTAGAAGTCAGGAATTTTGACTCTGTTCAAAATTTTTTTGGGGTAAAATTCAATGTATAACTAATCCTGTATCAAGATAACATCAAAAGTAATCCTACCCTCTCACCATACATAGTATTCTACACGGATGCAATATCCTCCTCAGTCTCTGTATTTTTCTCTTCACACTCCCTTTTCTCACTTGCTGACGGTAATGCCAGCTTAAGTAAGTCTGACACGTACAAAAACTGAAAACAAAACAGAATATAAAGCAGGTTGCTCAGTGAAATAGTCCACCTTGATTAATGTTTAGTCTTATAAGACTCAGATTTTGACAAACTTTATATTTAAAGGTAACTCATTGATATGAGTGCTAGGAGATACAACCAGCTAATTATGTGTCTCAACAACAGTGTTATGAACAGACTACACTACTACAATACATGATTAACTGGCTATCTAGTGTAACAAGTATTCATCAGGTTGACTATAGAGGGAGCACTCTATCCTGCATGACACAGATTGAGAGTGTTCGGTCTTGAAGGAAGTACTATTACCATTTTCCAAAATGAACTGGTGATCTGTTGAGTTTATATTGATGTACTGAAATCACAGATGAAATCTCTGTTGTAATGTCAATGAAATTGCAGCAGAGCTTGGTACCACTATCATCTTGTGCTAGGTAGGTTGGTGGGGGCACGTATTCTGGCATGATTGCATTTCTCAACTCACCACAAGTACTGCTTAGCTACTGTTATTCCAAGTATACTACCACCTAGTATATCACTCAAATAGTGTTGTGTACCCCCTGTTACTGAGTTCAGGGGGTAATACTCAATGATTATATTTCTCAACTCACCACAGGTACTGCTAGTTTTACCAATATACTACCATCCAGTATATCACTCAAATGATATTTTGTACCCCCTGTTACTGGATTCAGGGGGTATTACTCCAGATTTTATCAACTCACCACAATTACTACTACTATTATGACCAGTATACTACCACCCAGTACATCACTCCAATGGTGTTGTGTACCCCCTGTTTCTGAATTCAGGGGGTAATACTCCATGATTTTATCAACTCACCACAATTACTACTACTGTTATGCCCAGTATACTACCAGTATATCACTCCAATGATATTTTGTATCCCCTGTTACTGAATTCAGGGGGTAATACTCCATGATTTTATCAACTCACCACAAGTACTGCTACTGTTATTCCAAGTATACTACCACCCAGTACATCACTCCAATGGTGTTTGTAGTCTGATATCCGTGTCAATGTACACATCAATGCCAACATCAGAACTGCAACTTGTAATGCTGGTTTTAATAGTTTGGAGATCTTCCAGGAGAACCTCATCTCAAGGTAAAGCTAGGTTAACAAATAAAATTTATATATATATTCAAATAAATCTAAAAAATAAAAATTACAGCTTGAAACTTAACATGAACAATGAATTTTGGCATATACCACTTACCGGGTACAATAATAAACTTTTTACTGCTACTTGCATAGTTTTATAAAATAAGGATATAATTTCATATTACATATATAGGAATGAATTCTGACAACAGTACTCAAGATAAACATCTGCTATTAAATGAATTCAAAGAATTCTCGGTACCTGTAATAACATTACACTTCATGCTAAAGGGTCAAAATAGGACAAGAAGGTTAACATATTCTCAGTACCTGTAATAGCATTTTACCTCATGCTAGAGGGTCAAAATAGAACATGGAGGTTGACTTATACTCAGTACCTGTAATAGCATTTTACCTCATGCTAGAGGGTCAAAATAGAACAAGAAGGTTGACTTATACTCAGTACCTGTAGTAGCATTTTACCTCATGCTAGAGGGTCAAAATAGAACAAGAAGGTTAACATATTCTCAGTACCTGTAATAGCATTTTACCTCATGCTAGAGGGTCAAAATAGAACAAGGAGGTTGACTTATACTCAGTACCTGTAATAGCATTTTACCTCATGCTAGAGGGTCAAAATAGAACAAGGAGGTTGACTTATACTCAGTACCTGTAGTAGCATTTACCTCATGCTAGAGGGTCAAAATAGAACAAGGAGGTTGACTTATACTCAGTACCTGTAATAGCATTTTACCTCATGCTAGAGGGTCAAAATAGAACAAGGAGGTTGACTTATACTCAGTACCTGTAATAGCATTTTACCTCATGCTAGAGGGTCGAATACAACAAGAAGGCCAACTTATTCTCACATGCGCCTATAGAAATGCATGTTAAGCGTGAGGAGCAAAAGTCTCTGTGCTGACCAAGAAACTGAATGTTCATAATTTTTATGATCCACCTAGGCAGGAATATTCTATTTCAGGTAATGAGAATTAGAGATGTCAGTAACCAGCAGATGTGTAGTTGGACTAATCTTAATGATATGTAAAATGGACAACATGGAATGTCAACAGTAGTGGATTATAATTATATGGTAGCAAATATTGTATCCTTACCGCTAAGTATACAGCACAATACCAGGAAAATGATGCATGGCCAGAAATAAAAGACAACCTACAAAAAAAGACGAAGTAAAACAAAAACTGTCAACCCTGACTGTCATGAATAGATTGAGTCATTACAATGTTTGACCTAGTAATATCTGATTTAGCACACTTGGTTTATGAGTGTCTATACATTGATGGTAACAGTATAACACACTCAGTTGAGCCATTTCCAAATGTATAACACATGTACATGTACTTGGCTGCATTGAACAATTCATAAATTTATACATCATACAGAGACAGACAGACAGACAGACAGACAGACAGACAGACAGACAGACAGACAGACAGACAGACAGACAGACAGACAGAAAGACAGAGTTAGCCCAGTAGACAGACAGACACAGACAAACAGACAGACAGACAGACAGACAGACAGACAGAAAAAACATAGACACATCAATAAACAGTAAACTAAATAGGAGCATTTTACCTGGCTTCTTTGATGAGATGTGCATCCCCAGTACATACATCAACCTCAATATAATTATCAGAACAATTAAATAAACTATAATCAGGTTGACAGACTGTCAGGAAATAAGGTCGTAATCTGCCAACCATATACTTGGTAGTTTGTGTAAAGACTTCAGTGACAGCAGCACCAAATAGAAAGACACCAATGATAAAATACAGATAATAGATCAACGGAGGAACTGAATGTGTTCTGAGATTACGTTGTCTGAAGTAGTTATTACCAGTCCGGCGTGCCTCATTTCTTGATTGATAATATAAACAAGCTTCAACTAGTAGGACCTATATAAAAGAAATGATCATTGTAGTGTAAGTATTAGATATGTACTGGTGATTACTTGCATTACTATATGTATGTAGAAAAAAACAGCATTCATACTGCAGTGCAATACAAAAAATATGGGGTGAGTTCAAGATAAAAACAGTTTGCTATCTGCGGTTGTTAGCTAGAATGTCCATGTTGCTGGCACTGTACTACACCAGCTCTCATAGTAAATGAGACCAAGCATACTGTATTCGCCCATTATACCTGTATGCAAATGAGCATGCAATTGTTCCATGCACATAAATCATGTGAATTGGTTTTATTTCAAAAGAAATATACTATACGTGAACCCATGACACATAAATGCCAGTGTGAGTACTCAGAGGTATTTGCACTTGTGCTCGTGACATTTTCTGCTGCACTTTCACCACACTCATGAAAGTACAGCCACAGAGAATACTACAAGCATTTCTCTATTTTATTTATTTATTTATTTATTTATCGGATAACCAACGGGAGCTAGTCCCATTTATAGGCTCCTTTGGTTCAGTGTTCAGTTCAGGAGGAAACTGAAGTACCCTGGGGAAAATATGTGCTGTACAGTAGAGTCAAAGTGAACGACACTCTTCTTACTTACAACGTGGTAAAGTTAATAAAATCCAGCCAAAACCTGGTGGGTTTGAACACAGGTTGCAGAGGTAAGAGGCATACAAGCTCACCGCTAACTTGTGCAAAGACCGTGAGTACACTGCACTGGCACCCAAGGGAAGTGTCATGGGGTTTGTCATACTAGTGTCACTAAAATCTAGTTACCTCGAGGGCTTAAAAGCCTATGTTGGATAAGAGCAAAATGTTATCTGGCAAACCTATAGAAAATGTTGGTCTTGAATGAATCCTAAGTGTATATGGTTATACTGGTAAGATAGCACTAACACAAGAACCTGGAATTTACTGATGTACATTAAATTTAACAAGCAAGTCAAACAGGAAGTTATCTTGAGATATGATACTAGTAAATACTTGACTGGTAGAGCTATTCAAGTAACATACTTGTGACACTACAATCATCTCTGATAATCCCACGTGCAGTCACTTGTTACCATAACGACCATTCTTGCAAACCAGAGCTGATATTTCTTCTGTAACATTGTTTGTTGGTTAGTGCCATAAAAGAGGCTGTGGTTTAAAATGATGCAAATCAACTGACTTGCTTCTTTATTAAACTGACAGATCAGCCATTGTTGTGGGCGTGGCCTTTCCCCAAACTGACAGATCAGCGGTTGTTGTGGGTGTGGTCTAATCTCCCTTTCCCCAAATTAGGGCAGGCTGATAAACCCAGACTGATGATGTCATTACTGTCATTACTTTATAAGTTTGATATGAAACTCCTCTTTGGATTTATTTGTACAATCTAGTTCATTACTAAATGTAAACAATACAATATCAATGAATCTTTTACATGCCTCCCCTATTTCTTCTCTTTTGGCTTTTGAATATGTAATAAAACATGTCACTATAAAACAGTATGTAATCACAAAAGCAATAACATTAGAGCCCTTATGTCGATTCCCTCATGTCACTTCCCATAAATAACTTAGTTTCTAATTACAGACTTTCAAAACCATATCATTATTCTCTGCTGGTCGTATCATTTTTCAAACCCAATTATGAAAGTGAGATTATGAGAGTTCATAAGCTTTTTACTGGTGTGAAAATATAAAACCTCAATTCAACTATTCTAGTATTATAATCTCAATGAATGTCTTCTATCTGTAGTACCAGTAGTCATTCAGTACAAAAACAGCCTGAATCTTTGACTAGTTTCGCACCATGAGTAGGCGTTTTCAAGAACTTTGAATTCAATGAATGCCTTCTAATTCTATGATGTAGTCTGGATGCCAACAATGGTTTCTAGCTACATCTGTGTAAATGGTAACAATACTGTATAGGAACTAGATTATCTATGGCACTACAATATTGACTTGTTCTCTAGTGTTGTTCAAACGATTGAGTTCATAGTAGTCTCGGTTTCCTTCACATTTGATTATACACATAATAAACAATGTTATAAATTTGCTTGTAAGTTATGTCTTCGTACCAGATTTGAGTTCAGTCAGTTACAAGTGATGGTTATAGTATGTTTCAGAATACTACAAATACCTTTTAACTTACACATGCAGCTAAAAATTACACCCCTAAATGAACAAACTCGTGCAAACAAAGCTTGTGCCCCTTTTCAATAAAAGTTACTCTGTGAGTTTTGCAAGGGAATATCGGATATATTTAAACCCAATTCACCAACTTTGATGAGCTCTTTCCTATCAATACATCTTTACAATTGTAAATTTCACTCTAGTTCACTACCTTAGTACCAGCAGATGTAATATTGATGCTATCTGACTTGGGTAGATTTTACCTGCTTTCCACCCTTACAAAAACAATAGCCTGTTTACAGTGCTGTCAAGATACATACTTAACCTAGGAGGTACAACCAGCACTGCAAATGGGCTATAGGGTTAGAGGGTACAACCACCTAACGATGTATCTCAACAGCACTGCAAACAGGCTATAGGGCTAGGAGGTACAACCAGCTAATGATGTATCTCAACAGCACTGCAAACAGGCTATAGGGCTAGGAGGTACAACCAGCTAATGATGTATCTCAACAGTGCAGTAAACAGGCTATAGGGCTAGGAAGTATGACCAGCTAATGATGTATCTCAACAGTGCAGTAAACAGACTATGGGGCTAGGAGGTACAACCAGCTAATGATGTATCTCAACAGTGCAGTAAATAGGCTATAGGGCTAGGAGGTACAACCAGCTAATGATGTATCTCAACAGTGCAGTAAACAGGCTATAGAGCTAGGAGGTATGACCAGCTAATGATGTATCTCAATAGTGCAGTAAACAGACTATAGGGCTAGGAGGTATAACCAGCTAATGATGTATCTCAACAGTGCACTAAACAGGCTATAGGGCTAGGAGGTACAACCAGCTAATGATGTATCTCAACAGTGCACTAAACAGGCTATAGGGCTAGGAGGTACAACCAGCTAATGATGTATCTCAACAGTGCAGTAAACAGGCTATAGGGCTAGGAGGTACAACCAGCTAATGATGTATCTCAACAGTGCAGTAAACAGGCTATAGGGCTAGGAGGTACAACCAGCTAATGGTGTATCTCAACAGTGCAGTAAACAGGCTATAGGGCTAGGAGGTACAACCAGCTAATGATGTATCTGAACAGTGCAGTAAACAGGCTATAGGGCTAGGAGGTACAACCAGCTAATGATGTATCTCAACAGTGCAGTAAACAGACTATAGGGCTAGGAGGTACAACCAGCTAATGATGTATCTCAACAGTGCAGTAAACAGGCTATAGGGCTAGGAGGTACAACCAGCTAATGATGTATCTCAACAGTGCAGTAAACAGACTATAGGGCTAGGAGGTACAACCAGGTAATGATGTATCTCAACAGTGCAGTAAACAGACTATGAAAACTTGCACTTATTCCATCTGTACTTTTCCAAAGTTAAACTATCCTTTACTGTCTAAGAATAAATATACTTACTGTTAAAATAGGAAGACTAACACCTAGGAAGATCAACAAAACTGTTGAAACTGTGTCGTCTTTAAATGGATACTTGATACTTTCATCATCACAGTAAAAACCACGATGAAACGGTTCTGCAAAAATTTCAACCAATAATACTGGCAGAAATACTGTGATGATAGAACAAAGATTATGATATCGATATTAATATTTCTTTACAATCTGAATCAATCAATCAATCAATCAATCAATCAATCAATCAATCAATCAATCAATCAATCAATCAATTAATCAATCCATCAATCAATTAATCAATCAATCAATCAATCAATCAACCAACCAATCAATCAACCAACCAACCAACCAACCAACCAACCAACCAATCTTTATTGCATAACAACATGCCATATAGCACGCATGGTACACAACTAGCTCTGGATATATATGCTACGAGGTTCCCTCTAACTCTATAGAGGCAAAACGTGTCGAACCTCGTAGCATATACATCCAGAGCAGAGCTAGGTACACAACGTATCACATCAGAATGTAGCTGCAATAATTGTAGCGTTTGATGTGATTTTGAGGGCTTTTTCGTTCCTATTTTCGTTCCGATGTTTGATTCGGGTTAGACATCGGAACGAAAATAGGCACGAAAAAGCCCTCAAAATCACATCAAACGCTACAATTATTGCAGCTATAATCAGAATGAAACAAGCTAACAATAGTATTAGTAACATGTCATTCACGCTGAAACTTGTGCTAGAATTCAAAGTACGACTTGACAGTTACCATGGAAACTGAAGGACTGTACAAGCATAAAGTAATAGGTCCCTGCTGGCGATCCAGATAATTTGTTGACTTCTTGTCACTTGACTTGATCTAAAAACTTGGATGTGTACGTGCATGAATGCAATTTGCAAGACTGGTGACAGAGACTGTACATAGTGAAACAACACCTCACCTAGTGCCAAAAGAACGATGTCTATTACTATCTTGTGAATCCTCACTTCAGCCATTTCTCCTGCGTAGGAAATACCTTGATTTCGATTGCGAGTAGTGCACAGCTGCAGCTGCCCTGTATTGATGACAACCACGGTCGCTGGCTGCTATACTATGAATAAGATGGTCACTATAGGTCACAGCATTATCGCTTACTGGTTTTAGCGCCCTCAACAGTAAGAGTGACATCCCTACCAACAGCCCAGAGGAAGTTTGCTAGAAAAATACATCACGAAACAAACTATAAAAAGTTATATTTACAATGTAATAAATTCTATTCCTAGTTAGTTTACTATTGTTTACATGTTTTGTTGCTTAGGTTTGATATATTTTAGCATATCCTTGACCACAGATTATGTTAATTGTGTAAAACGGGTCAAATAACTATATTATATTACACTTTGCTATCCTATGCTATGACTTGGAATTAGAGGTGAATTGGGCAGATTTCCTTTACAACTAAAAGCCACAGTTGCACAGATTAAATATTGGAACAGAATTAATAACTTACCTGATAATCAAATTTTAAAGTGTACATTAAATGAGTATTAAAATACAAATAAACTCTAATTGGTCAAATCATATTCAAGAAATATTAGTTGTGAATGATTTAGATAAAGTAAGTTCTCATTATAAATACAAATAATGTTACACTATTGTCAAATGCAGTAACAGATTGATTCAAGTGCCTGTAGAAAACTGTGATTTTATGTTTAAAGCTTTTTCATGTACATGTAGATCAGTCAGTAAAAAAAAAGATTGCCAATTCGTTTACAATCTTATATCTCAATATTTACATAACAAATTAATATGCCTTAGCAACTATGATAAGCATACAGGCATAAATTTATGAATACCTCCTTTCACAGACTGTTAGGAAATCTAAAAGAAAATGTCCAAGAGATCTTTCATATACAGGAAACTTAGGAGTAGACTGCCCTTCTACCCAACTCAATTTGAATATTATAATCCTAAATATTAAAGTCAGTAGTTTTCTACTGACACGATTTTTAATTTGTTGAAAATACTGCTCAAAACCTAAAACTGATTTGAACAATCTGTGTGTTCTCATTTTTGTTTTTATCAGAACTACTTCTTCTGTCATTTAATTCACTACCATTACATTCGTGGCATATGAACCTTCTTGCTTGTAGAATATTAAAATTGTCAAGATTTGACCAAATACCATTCCTACTGATATTTATAAAATAAATTGCTTATGAATACTCATGACTAACCTGATAGCCAAAACACTTCAGTGTAAAACAGCTCTCATGAATATTCATTGTGCAACCGTGCATACATCATTTCTACTGACTCCCATGATGCAATTAGCCCATAGCAAAAGGTACCCTATCAATGCACAAGATCAACTTGATGTTTCTCTGAAATCACAAGTAATTGTAGATGACATAAAATCATGAAATGACTCTCCATACTCAATATGAAAATGATTTCATTTCCTGCAGTGGTTTTTCCCTTTAATTACAGAGAAATTAACAGGAAGACGACCTATAAATTCTCCAACAATACCACTTGTGATGTCTTCTTAAAAACTATAAAAAGAAAAAAATTTTGCTATCAATTTCATAACCCCAAACTTCACAGCCACAAGTCAAAATAGGAACAAGTGATCAAAGAGATCTAAAGCCACATCAATAGATACATCCATCAGCAAAAATAATTTCTCATAAACTAAAGAGCTTTCATAGATTTTAAAGTTATTAAAATTTTGTTAAAATTTACTATTAGCAGAAATGATATTAACTAGATCCAATTAGTATGTACACCTATTTTACATTCTTAATTATCATCATTATTATGATGATGATAGGAAACATTAAGCTTCACTAATTGTGCTGACATTATAGTATGGCTAATTCATGTAGTTACTGTATCTACCATTCACTGGTTTCTGCAGGCTGAAAAGTGCTAATAATTTCCTCAGACTTGGAATTGTTCTCTGTGCTATGCAAATGTATCATGTTTTGAACACTAATGGGACATCATTGAGACTGTGTTGTATCTTTTAACAACAACAACAACAACAACAACAACAACAACAACACAAATAACTCTGGATAGATCACTTTATTAAGACTCTGCTTAAGTAATACACATTACATAAACTCTTATAAATGTACAATTCAATTTCTAAATTTTGTAAATTTCCATTTCAATAACAAATTTAAGATAGAAAGTTGTATTGGCATTTAGCTTTACATAGATTTACATAATTATTTGCATAATTTCTAAGTCAGGTGGCATAAAATTTGAATAATAATCATCTAATTACCATAAACCACACTTGCAAAGAGAGCAAAATCTGCCACACAAGTTACCAACAAAATATTGCAAATTAATAGTAATCAGACAGTATTAGAGTTGATGTCATCACTTAAATTGCATGTCACATAATTATATTTATCTTTAACACTATAATTGCTGATAGATAAGGACAACGTTTTATTACAAATGAAAACACATAAATATTATTTGTATTGTTTCCACTGGAGTCCGATTTGTGTCTGGAATAATTGTAACACATTATTCCAATGGACATCATGAAGTGTGGTTTCCATTTAAACTTTACATTTATACCAGACTTCAAATGACTTCTGTGCAAACAATGTTACAATTACTGGTATTTGTTATTTTGTTTTCACTTAGTTGTAATGAATGAAGTCTGTTATAAATATAACACATTGTGGAGTCTATTTTAAATTTACTTTATACAAATATTCATACCAGACTTTTAATGTCTTATCTGAAATTAGTTGCAACATTATGTTCCAACTACATGTACTCATATTTGTTTAGTCTGTTTACTCCACTGCTGTGTTATGTCAGTAGCTGTTGTTGTACCTCCTAGCCTTCAAAACCAACTAGCTTGTCTTGAGAACTGATTCAGTATGCCCCCTAAGTCATCATCAAATACTTGTGTATGTTAAATTGATTACATGTAAATTATCACATGAACAGTTCACATGTGGAACTCCTGTGTTCACCTCGGTGTACATTTACATAATGACTTCATTTGAATAACGTTGTCATGGCTGTAATCAGGTTATCGGGGTACATTTGCATAATGACCTCATTTGAATAAATGTCACAGTTGTAATCAGGTTATTGGGTGTACATTTGCATAATGACCTCATTTGAATAATGTCACTTGTAATCAGATTATTGGGTGTACATTTGCATAATGACCTCATTTGAATAAATGTCACAGTTGTAATCAGGTTATTGGGTGTACATTTGCATAATGACCTCATTTGAATAATGTCACAGTTGTAATCAGGTTATTTGGTGTACATTTGCATAATGACCTCATTTGAATAATGTCACAGTTGTAATCAGGTTATTGGGTGTACATTTGCATAATGACCTCATTTGAATAATGTCACAGTTGTAATTGGGTTATTGGGCTACATTTTCAAATTGTAATTACCAATGTGTTTACGTTCTCATAACAAGCTTTGGTTTTGAGGGCTAGATGACAGGTAGCTACCAATGTAACACAACAGTGCTGTGAACAGGCTACACTTTGTTACGCGTTGCCTTGGAATGTTGCTCACTGTAGCTACATTTATTGTAGTATCAATGATAAAACATATATAGATGACACAAGGCTTAAATTGACTACTAAAATGTAGACATAAAATATGTTTAAAAAAATATAAGCACTGAATATAGTCTATAGACTTTAGCAATACTATATACATCACACTACGTGGCAAGCTTCAGGTTCCATCATCATGTAATAAGTAACATCATCATGTAATAAGCATATTCCTTTGTGTCACAAGGAACCCAATTATAACATAATGTGATTTTGACTTGATTTGATTTGGTAAACTCTTTTTAAGTACACTGAGTGGCAAGTTTCAGGTTAATGTTTATATGAGTTCATGAATACACCAAGGATAAAATACATCAAAACACTTATTTTGAATTTGGTCCTCAGAAACAACAACATTAATATGTAAGTAAATTGACACTACACAATAAGTTACTTTGTAAGCTGCAAACATGTGGTAAACAAAATACATTTTTGTTTATATAATTATTTTATAAGCAATTCAATCTAATGTAAAAATAAGCTAATAGTAATACTATTAAATGTTCTTTTATGATTAAAAAAATCAATTATATGTCATCTAAAAATCATGTGATAATCAGCTTTTATCATGTGATATAGGTTCTATTCTATGACTAATCATTTCAAAATCATGTGATAATCAGCTTGTGTCATGTGATATAGATTCTTTTATATGGCTAGTAATTTCAAAATCATGTGATAATCAGCTTGTGTCATGTGATATAGATTCTTTTATATGGCTAGTAATTTCAAAATCATGTGATACAGGTTGTATTACATGATGTTTCAAAATTATGTGATAATCAGCTTTTGTCATGTGATACAAGTTCTATTCTATGACTACTCATTTTACAATCATGATATAATCAGCATGTATCATGGGATATAGATCTATTAAATGATTTAAAGTTATTCAAAAATCATGATAATGTTTATCATGATTTACAGGTTCAGTGTCACATGACATTTCAAAATCATGTGATAATCAGCTTTTGTCATGTGATAGAGATTGTAATAATATGTGATTAGACATTTCAAAATCATGTGATAATCAGCAAATATCATGTGATACAGGTTCTTATATATAGCTAGTAATATCAAAATCATGTGATAATCAGCAGAAATCATGTGATACAGATTCTTATATATAACTAGTAATATCAAAATCATGTGATAATCAGCTTATCATGTCAAAAATAAATTCACTCGCATGCATCATACTGTATATTGAACTATAAAGTAAACAGTGTCAAATAACCTAAACTTTAAAATCTTAAGAGTATAAGAAAAAAGTTGTAAAATTTTAACTTGGTTAACGTTATAATACAACAAAACAACAGAGTGTTTAATCATATGCAAAAAAAGTACAATTTTACAAAAACATACCACATAATTCATAGATTTAAGATTAATCTGTGTAAATTCTACTTTAAAACAATATTTTTTAATAAAATGCCACATTCACACAAAAATTCTTATTTTGGGAGGTGGGTACCTTATTAAAAAAGGAAGTAAAAAAGTATTCAAAATATAAATTTCGACTCCCTTGTCTGAAATGTACTAACTAATGCTTACATAGATTATTCAGAGTTAGGTACAGATGACTGCTTTCATTTATTATTCAGATTTAGGGCAGAATCCAAGGTGTGATATAACTGGTTAAAAGACAACTGTCAATCAATCAACTATTCAATCAAAAATCCTGGAGCTAGGCTACACTAGAACATTGCACATGCCTTTACAGTAACGGCAGCATTAAAAAGTTTTAACTGAAATATCTTGGGCAAAATGTTGAAACTATTAATATGTGATGTACATTTGATACAGCATACATAGATTCACTTGAAGTATCAACAAACTTTTGATTTTCTCCAGTTGGTGATCTAGAGTATGAGTTATTCTGAAGAAGTCCATCAACCATGACTGATGACAGCGCCCTCTAGTGGTCAACTGAACTTGCAAACGGGATATTGTGTGTTGTGAGAGTTCTTAACCTGTCCCAAGACTCAGCGGTGCTTGACTAAGATGTTCTGTTTCAGTTATACGTTATTTTATTTATTTTCAGCACAGTGTATAAATATTTCAACTTTCTTCTACTACAACAACGAGTTTATTGATCTGCTGAAGGTTGAGAGTTTTGTGTGATCTGACTGTAACCATCATCTGTATCACTGTCACTGTGAAATGATTGATTATCATTCCCTGAACTGTTTGAATGTTGTACATGATTTGCTGACAATAATTGTGAATAATCATCCACATCATCTTCATCATTTCCATTACATTGTGGATGTTGTGTTCCACTTGGAAGTGCATCTGTACCTGGTGTTCTCTGACTACCATCTAAGATTTGTCCATTATCACTAACTTGACAATAGTCAGAATTAAAGTCACTAGCTGCTGAGTTTTGTCCATTGTCCGTCACTTGACAATAATCAGAATTAATGTCACTACCTGATGAATTTTGTCCATTGTCCATTACTTGTCGACAATAATCAGAAATGTCATTAACTGATGAGTTTTGTCCATTATCCAAATTAAAGTCACTAGTTGCTGAGTTTTGTCCATTGTCCGTCACTTGACAATAATCAGAATTAATGTCACTTGATGCAGAGTTCCTGGTATTATCATGATTGTCGTCACTATTATCTACGATCTGTCCATTATCCATAACTTGACAGTAACCAGGATCGATATCATGGACAGCAGATGTTGAATCATTACTCTGACTTCTAGGAGAGGACGATGAACTTCCTGCAATATCCAGGTCAATGACTTCCTGGTTGGTGTCTGCTTCATTTCCTTCTACGATATTACCTTCACAGCTATTGTCTTGCAACCAGTCTGATGTGACCTGGCTGTAGTCAGAGCCTTGCTGACCATGGTCATTATCTGATGTGACCTGGCTGTAGTCAGAGCCTTGCTGACCATGTTCATTATCTGTAGTGACCTTGCTGTAGTCAGATCCTTGCTGACCATGTTCATTATCTGATGTGACCTGGCTGTAGTCAGAGCCTTGCTGACCATGTTCATTATCTGTAGTGACCTGGCTGTAGTCAGAGCCTTGCTGACCATAGCACCCATCTGTAGTGACCTGGCTGTAGTCAGATCCTTGCTGACCATGGTCATTATCTGTAGTGACCTGGCTGTAGTCAGAGCCTTGCTGACCATAGCACCCATCTGTAGTGACCTGGCTGTAGTCAGATCCTTGCTGACCATGGTCATTATCTGTAGTGACCTTGCTGTAGTCAGATCCTTGCTGACCATGTTCATTATCTGTAGTGACCTTGCTGTAGTCAGAGCCTTGCTGACCATGGTCATTATCTGTAGTGACCTGGCTGTAGTCAGATCCTTGCTGACCATGGTCATTATCTGTAGTGACCTGGCTGTAGTCAGAGCCTTGCTGACCATGTTCATTATCTGTAGTGACCTGGCTGTAGTCAGATCCTTGCTGACCATGTTCATTATCTGTAGTGACTTGGCTGTAGTCAGATCCTTGCTGACCATATTCATTATCTGTAGTGACCTGGCTGTAGTCAGAGCCTTGCTGACCATGGTCATTATCTGTAGTGACCTGGCTGTAGTCAGATCCTTGCTGACCATGTTCATTATCTGTAGTGACCTTGCTGTAGTCAGATCCTTGCTGACCATGGCAACCATCTGTAGTGACCTGGCTGTAGTCAGATCCTTGCTGACCATGGTCATTATCTGTAGTGACCTGGCTGTAGTCAGAGCCTTGCTGACCATGGTCATTATCTGTAGTGACCTGGCTGTAGTCAGATCCTTGCTGACCATGTTCATTATCTGTAGTGACCTTGCTGTAGTCAGATCCTTGCTGACCATGGTCATTATCTGTAGTGACCTGGCTGTAGTCAGATCCTTGCTGACCATGGCAACCATCTGTAGTGACCTGGCTGTAGTCAGATCCTTGCTGACCATGTTCATTATCTGTAGTGACCTTGCTGTAGTCAGATCCTTGCTGACCATGGTCATTATCTGTAGTGACCTGGCTGTAGTCAGTAAGGTCACTGTTTAACCCTTGAAATGAATCCTCAGCTGCTGTACCATTCAAGGTGGGGATATCTAACAGTACCAATGGTTGTCCATTAATCATCAATTGACTGTCACTTGAGATATCTTCATTTGATTCTTGGACAGCCATTTCCTGATGACTTGATGACAGTGGACTTGGTCGACGGAGTAGAGTTGGTGTAAATGGCAAACCAAAAGGTGTTACCTGACAGTAGGTTTCTGGATATGTATCACCATTGCCTGTGACTTGCAAATAGTTATCTAATAAGTTTTCATGTGATGTACTATTGTCATTGCTATCAGGAATTTGAACTCTAAGGTCATCTACTGACCTCCGTGTCCTTACATCTTTCTCATGTTCTGATCTGCCAACATTCCTATCAGCGTCATGATCATGATGTACATCTTCTTCCTGACTTGTAGATTCCACAGACAATAATCTACCAGTAGGTAATCCTTCATCATCTTCCCTCCCTAAACTGACAGTGGAATCTCTTTCTTGTCTTAATCTGCAATATTTACCACGGCTGTCACCACTTCCCGTACTGTCTGTACCAACAAATGTAATTTCTGTACCATTGCTGTCAAAATGACCATCGCTGTCACCTTTGCTGTTGTCAACTACTTTCTTCCCTTGGATAGCTTTCAGTGCTTTTTTGCCCAGGTCACTTTTTTGACCTTTCAAGAGGTCATATGTTTCATGCTCCTCGTTGTATTTGGGTAACAAACATTGTCCAGAATTTCCCATACCAAAACTTTCATCTGGAGGATCCTGAAATTAAGAGGAATAAATAAGCAATTAATCACCATGGCAACAAACACACCAATCTTCCAGTCAGATGGATTTTTAACTCTTGTTTTTGCCATCCATCCATCCATCCATCCATCCATCCAACCACCCACCCACCCAACCATCAATCCATCCAACCATCCATCCATCCATCCAACCATCCATGCAACCATCCATCCATCCAACCATCCATCCATCCATCCATCCATCCATCCATCCATCCATCCAACCAAAACAAGGCATGCGTCTATTATAAGAACAGTAGTGTGAATGCTGTTACTGTTTACATCATTAACCAAATACAGAACAGAAACTTTGGAAGTAATTCTTGTGTTTATCTTAAGTAAGGATGACACCTAACATTACAAGTAATGTCAGTTTGATCAAATGTGATTTTTTACAAAATATATTTATTATGCTCTTAGAAATTGAAAAGAAAATATGGGGTCGCCACGCTTGTTTTTTTTTGTTTTTTTTTGAAATGCTGAAAGTACAACATGCACTCCTAAATATATTTAATGAAAATTATGGAAATTAATTTTCTTCTTTATATGTCAATAATAAATAAATGTGTATTTCTCATATTAATAGCTTTTTACCTAGCCATATATCTGTACTATGTAGGGAAAGTGGTAATTCAACATTTAAAAAAAAAAGAGAAGATTTCCAGGGTATTTTATCATAAGCCTAGTCACATGACTTTATTGAAAAAATATTATATTTTCACTGAAATATCTCTTCTTGTAATGTAAATTTTATGACAATTTGACAAGATGTAGACTTTATCATGTACTTCTTGAAAATGAAACAAAAAATTATGGGTCGGCACACTAGTTTTTGTGCTAATCAATGGATTGTGTATCAGCCCTGTCATCCTGGGGACTATTCTGTATTCTCTCAATCATGCCGCCCGAGGGCGCCATACCATGTTAAATGCAACTGCTTCCCCTTCTCGTCCCCTGATCAATGGTAATTTAGTGTTAAATCTTGCACTTTTAAGCCATGGGTATTGTAACTTGATATTTCATCAAATCCAAAGTGCATGCTCATCTTGTAAAGGCTGCAATGTGTTTTATTATTATTGTAACTGATCACACAATAAAATATTTGATGCGACTTACCATGTCAGGAAGTTGTACATGAGGTACCTTAGAAAAGCAGCCTGCTTTCTTGAGTTGTTTATAAGTACACTTACAAACCAGTATGAGTCCGGCTACAACCAGTACAACACCTACAGCACTACCAATCACTATTGCAGCTATCATACCTTCCTTGTTTGTAATTGTCTCAAAGTCTGTCACTGTTTTTAGAGAAAACCATACAAAAAATAAAGAAAAACCATACAAAAAATAAAGAACTATAAACAAACGCATGAAATAATTAATTTTGTCAAATAATCTGATGTATTTTACAGATATTATTCTGAAGATACTGGGTAGTGAGATTTGTTGTTGGTAGTGTTTGTGTCCCACAAGAAATAGTGGATGTGGTAAATGAAATCAACTTAAAAAGACAATATGAAACTGTCTTCCAATTGTAATGGCTGTACATCTGATAAGAAGAAGCCAATAACACAGAGACCATATGAAAAACAGACAACATAACTACCTGAACTAGACACTCACACATACAAAAAAATTTCTAAAAAAATCTACCTACCCCACCTACCCTACCTAATTTGAGTGTAATCAGAACCATACAATTTTTTATTTTTTAGGCCTAAGGGAAAACCACTGTCGTCTTTATTATCTAGTTTATAAGCTATGAAATCTGAAATACTGTAAAATCACAAAAATCTGTTTTATTGGATACATGATATGGTAGAGGATCATTCAACATTCTGAAGAGATTTGTGATCTTAAATTTAAACAAAATAAATATTATATCTTAAAATCAAAAAGATACACAAAGGAAGAACAGTCAACTTAAGGTATATACAATACTAGCTATAAAGGGAAATATTTTCAGATGTGCACACAGTCCTGAATTTCAGTCAAGCAGCAGTTCTGGTACAGTGATGTATTGCTACAGGACTGCTAGAAGTTGGCTACATAAGGGCTAAAAAAGAATGTGCCTATATCTGGTAGCGAAGCCTGAATATCACAAATATGCATTTCAAGTAGAATTGAATACTCCAACATAAACAATATCATTGGTCTAAAGCTATGACCATTTCATACAATTGTGAAGCAGTCATCAAAATCTAAAATCATCAAATTACAAAAGAACATACTAGAACATTCAAATCTTCTCTTTGTAAATGTCGTGAGTGCAAAATTTGTTGATGTCAATAAATTTGTTATTAATATCAGTTGTTGTACAATTACTTTGATAATTAATTTTAGAACTCATGCATTTTTGATGTTGGTTGGACACTAGAAGAGGTGCTTGGCCCAAGTTTGTCCATTCCCATTACAGGGTGACTTTTTTTTTTTTTTTTTTTTTTTTTTTTTTTTTATTTGTCGCTAGTGTTTGGGTATATTATTTGCCTGTAATGAAGCATAATAAATAAAAATAAATAAAAATATAAATAACGTTCAAGTTATTTCACCCACCTACTGCTTCAGCTGATATTATTAAAGTTGAAGGTGGTGAATTCCCTGCACTGTTATATGCCACGATACCAACCTGGTATCCATAGTCTTGATGGAGGTCTGTCCAACAGAAATTAAAATATTTTATTTTTAGTATGATCTTGTTGCATATTTTATTACATGGTAAACAATCGGTAAATTAGTAGGATAGACAAAAAAACTAAACCTGTTATTCTTGCATGTGATAATGAATTTACAAAAGTAGGTCATAGCTGTACTTCAGACATTTTTATATAACCACACTGTGTACACACTAGAATTACATTACTTGGTTGCTAACACATCTACAATATCCAAACCTCATCATATTGGAAAGCAACTTTGGCTTCAAGAAAGGAGTTTCATTTGTGAATCTAAAACAACCCCCAACCCCCAATAAAGAGAGTTATTCCACCACAACCACTAGAAAACATGAAATAAAATGAAATTCTAGTTCACATATTCTGATATTATACAAGCATACAGTCATCAATGAATCAAGGTTACTCAATGTATTTGACAATATGAGTCACTCAAGTGCCTCTTTTCAGATTGTGATAATTACTATTCATGAAGGCTCATGAATCTTCAAAGCATTTGAAAAAAGTCACGATGTTGATTTCATACGTAAACACTTGATATCATCTTCAATTGATGCAAAACACGACACAACTGGGAAAATCATGACTAGATTCAATACAATGATCTCCTCTTTCAGTATTCATTGAGGTTCTTAGTATGCCCAATGCCGACGGCCCATCGCCAACGGCCTGTTGCTCCCTGGTCATTTTGCCTCCTGCCTTTTGCCCCCCATAATATATCAAGATAGGCCACATTGTCAAGTTGGATTGATCCTGAATGTACATAAGAGTGACTAAATACATCCATGGACTGAGAAGCATACTAACTGTCACATCTGTTCATTCAAAGAAATCATTTATGATTCATGGTGGTTATTGAATCTTGTAGTTTTACTGTAATGCAGTTGAACTTCAAAGATTATTAATTTAGACTACATCAGATGAAAATTGTCATCATTTTTAGAGTTTACACCTATGCTGTAGCAGTGTGTATTGCTAATAGAACCCATTGCATTACTTATTTTTATACTAATGTAATTCTTTCAGGTTTGAGTCACCTTTCATGCTGATAAACCATCTATTCTTATCAAACAATTGTTTTAGTTTTGCCGACATATTGCCTTTCATGCCATATAACACCCCATCGTCATCAAACAAAACAGATTAGATAAAATACTTTTAAAGGAATTTATCACCGCCCCTTAACCCAGAGACAAGGTCCAAAATGATTTTTTTTTGTTTCTTGCTTGTGAACACATCACCTCCTTCATGTAAAGATACCCCAAATTGTTAGTATTATAGTCTTTTACACAATTTGTGGTTAAGTATCCATTTAACTGAGGGGGGCAAAAGGCCAGGGGGACAAAATTAAAATGACCAGGGGGCATGTGGTCTAGGCCGGGGGGGGGGGGGGGGGGGGGGGGATCTGGGCAACAGGCCTGCTTCCATTGATTGAATATCATTCCTCCCAGAATGAAATCATTTTCATAATTGAAATTATGTGCAAGGAATCTACTAAATTTATGTTCATACACATACTTGAGACCTTACCTTTGAATGTATACATTGTTTGATTTCTTGATACATTTAACTCTGTCAAATAGGATGATGCATTTAAGCGGTGCAATGTTAACAGATAACCCAGAATAATACCGTGTGATTCCTCTTTTGGTAATGGCTGTAGGGAAACATGTAGTAAACAATATCATTAAATATGCACCACTCTATACGTTGATATACAGTCAGAAATAAAACCAGTATTTTCACTGTTGGCTATGCAAATGAGATAAATTGAGACAAAGTAGTTCGTAAAGCAAAACCATTTCCTGATGAAATGAAAATATGCAAATAAATGCATTTGTTTTTTAAGCACATAAGTTATTCTGCTGTATTTTCACTCACTAATCGCTTGTAAAAATATCATGGCAGTATAAACCGAATCACAAGTGAAAATAACTACTGTATGCCTTACAATCTATTAATTGTGAGGCCGTGGGGTTCTGTCTTATTATTCACGTCACTTGAGTTTAATCATAAATATCTTACACAAGTTAAAGAGCACTCTATATCTGAAGATATCATCTTGGTTAATATAAATTACATCACCTAATAATATTATCACAACACAACTAAAATCAACTCACATGACCTCATGTCACTTAATACCACTGTACCTCACATCACTTACTGCCTTTGCAACCGTATAAATCAACTTACTCCACATCTGCCTGGGTAGTTGACTTTCTGTATCTAAAAACTAGCCACCTAGGTTATGTATTTTCTATTTTAATACATACAAACACATACCCATACTTTTTTAAATTTGCCACCTAGGTAGTCTCTTTTCTGTACATCCACATTCTCTAAAAACTAGCCACCTAGGTAGTCTATTTTCTGTTCATCCATGTTGTCTAAAAACTAGCCACCTAGGTAGTCTATTTTCTGTTCATCCATGTCTAAAAACTAGCCACATAGGTAGTTTATTTTCTGTTCGTCCATGTCTAAAAACAGTCACCTAGGTAGTCTATTTTCTGTTCATCCATGTTGTCTAAAAACTAGTCACCTAGGTAGTCTATTTTCTGTTCATCCATGTTGTCTAAAAACTATCCACCTAGGTAGTCTATTTTCTGTTCATCCATGTTGTCTAAAAACTATCCACCTAGGTAGTCTATTTTCTGTTCATCCATGTTGTCTAAAAACTATCCACCTAGGTAGTCTATTTTCTGTTCATCCATGTTGTCTAAAAACTAGTCATCGAGGTAGTCATGATACCTATGTTGCCATATACAATGTATAACATGACATTACTGTATACAGACCTTCCATACAACTGTCACTGATCTTGTTTTATTTGTCTTTGTAGAGGCCTTGAATTCCATATCAATACGACCAGTAGGTGCTGTATTCAGAAAATACAAATTAATCATTATTACTAAGGTTGACAAGCTAAAAATATCTACACCAGTTTCGAGAGGACTATGGTGGGAAGTTTTTGTACTAAATTCTAAGGTTCTATTGGCAACAGTTCATATATTTCAAACCTGTTTCTAGGGTTCTAGAGTTGGCAATAGATAACTTATTTCAAACCTGTTTCTAGGGTTCTAGAGTTGGCAATAGATAACTTATTTCAAACCTGTTCTCGGGTTCTAGAGTTAGCAATAGATAACTTATTTCAAACCTGTTCTAGGGTTCTAGAGTTGGCAATAGATAACTTATTTCAGACCTGTTTCTAGGGTTCTAGAGTTGGCAATAGATAACTTATTTCAAACCTGTTTCTAGGGTTCTAGAGTTGGCAAAAGATAACTTATTTCAGACCTGTTTCTAGGGTTCTAGAGTTGGCAATAGATAACTTATTTCAAACCTGTTCTAGGGTTCTAGAGTTGGCAATAGATAACTTATTTCAGACCTGTTTCTAGGGTTCTAGAGTTGGCAATAGATAACTTATTTCAAACCTGTTCTAGGGTTCTAGAGTTGGCAATAGATAACTTATTTCAAACCTGTTCTCAGGTTCTAGAGTTGGCAATAGATTAAACTTATTTCAACCTGTTTCTAGGGTTCGAGTTGGCATTAGATAACTTATTACAAAACTATTTCTAAGGTTCTATATTTGGCAATAGATAACTTATTACAAACCTGTTTCTAAGGTTTTAGTGGAGGTTATATCTGACCAGTCACTCCACACAGCTTTGTCATCTTGATGTATATCTGGATCACTATATTCAGATATACATGCTACTCTAAAGTAGTATCTAGTGAATGAGTTCAAATTTGAAACCTGGTATGTGCTGGCATCTTCTTGGGTTAGAACAATCTAAACAGAGAAAAGAAACCAGACACACAAATTATACATTATCATGATAATGCAAATAGCACTTGCAAAGTCCCACAGCTACAGTGGGCTTCAATAAATTGTCAGAAGTATACAATGATTAAACATCTGAGGTTGTGAATTTAGATAATATGTTTCTGTAATCAACTTTCATGATGTGTCCTTGGATGATGTGGTTGCTGTACTGGAATATACATATAGAATTCTCCATACACTTGGTAACAAGATGGCAAGTACTATTGTGTCCAACCACTCCTTGTAAACAAGATGGCATGGACTATTGTGTCCAACCACTCTTTGTAAACAAGATGGCAAGGACTATTGTGTCCAACCACTCCTTGTAAACAAGATGGCAAGGACTATTGTGTCCAACCACTCCTTGTAAACAAGATGGCATGGACTATTGTGTCCAACCACTCCTTGTAAACAAGATGGCAAGGACTATTGTGTCCAACCACTCCTTGTAAACAAGATGGCAAGGACTATTGTGTCCAACCACTCCTTGTAAACAAGATGGCAAGTACTATTGTGTCCAACCACTCCTTGTAAACAAGATGGCAAGGACTATTGTGTCCAACCACTCCTTGTAAACAAGATGGCAAGGACTATTGTGTCCAACCACTCCTTGTAAACAAGATGGCAAGTACTATTGTGTCCAACCACTCCTTGTAAACAAGATGGCATGGACTATTGTGTCCAACCACTCCTTGTAAACAAGATGGCATGGACTATTGTGTCCAACCACTCCTTGTAAACAAGATGGCAAGGACTATTGTGTCCAACCACTCCTTGTAAACAAGATGGCATGGACTATTGTGTCCAACCACTCCTTGTAAACAAGATGGCATGGACTATTGTGTCCAACCACTCCTTGTAAACAAGATGGCAAGTACTATTGTGTCCAACCACTCTTTGTAAACAAGATGGCATGGACTACTGTGTCCAACCACTCCTTGTAAACAAGATGGCATGGACTATTGTGTCCAACCACTCTTTGTAAACAAGATGGCAAGGACTATTGTGTCCAACCACTCCTTGTAAACAAGATGGCATGGACTATTGTGTCCAACCACTCTTTGTAAACAAGATGGCATGGACTACTGTGTCCAACCACTCCTTGTAAACAAGATGGCATGGACTATTGTGTCCAACCACTCCTTGTAAACAAGATGGCATGGACTATTGTGTCCAACCACTCCTTGTAAACAAGATGGCATGGACTACTGTGTCCAACCACTCCTTGTAAACAAGATGGCAAGGACTATTGTGTCCAACCACTCCTTGTAAACAAGATGGCAAGTACTATTGTGTCCAACCACTCCTTGTAAACAAGATGGCATGGACTATTGTGTCCAACCACTCCTTGTAAACAAGATGGTATGGACTATTGTGTCCAACCACTCTTTGTAAACAAGATGGCAAGTACTATTGTGTCCAACCACTCCTTGTAAACAAGATGGCATGGACTATTGTGTCCAACCACTCCTTGTAAACAAGATGGCAAGGACTATTGTGTCCAACCACTCCTTGTAAACAAGATGGCATGGACTATTGTGTCCAACCACTCCTTGTAAACAAGATGGCATGGACTATTGTGTCCAACCACTCCTTGTAAACAAGATGGCATGGACTATTGTGTCCAACCACTCCTTGTAAACAAGATGGCATGGACTATTGTGTCCAACCACTCCTTGTAAACAAGATGGCATGGACTATTGTGTCCAACCACTCCTTGTAAACAAGATGGCATGGACTACTGTGTCCAACCACTCCTTGTAAACAAGATGGTATGGACTATTGTGTCCAACCACTCTTTGTAAACAAGATGGCAAGGACTATTGTGTCCAACCACTCTTTGTAAACAAGATGGCATGGACTATTGTGTCCAACCACTCCTTGTAAACAAGATGGCAAGTACTATTGTGTCCAACCACTCCTTGTAAACAAGATGGCATGGACTATTGTGTCCAACCACTCCTTGTAAACAAGATGGCAAGGACTATTGTGTCCAACCACTCCTTGTAAACAAGATGGCATGGACTATTGTGTCCAACCACTCCTTGTAAACAAGATGGCATGGACTATTGTGTCCAACCACTCCTTGTAAACAAGATGGCATGGACTACTGTGTCCAACCACTCCTTGTAAACAAGATGGTATGGACTATTGTGTCCAACCACTCTTTGTAAACAAGATGGCAAGGACTATTGTGTCCAACCACTCTTTGTAAACAAGATGGCATGGACTATTGTGTCCAACCACTCCTTGTAAACAAGATGGCAAGTACTATTGTGTCCAACCACTCCTTGTAAACAAGATGGCATGGACTATTGTGTCCAACCACTCCTTGTAAACAAGATGGCAAGTACTATTGTGTCCAACCACTCCTTGTAAACAAGATGGCATGGACTATTGTGTCCAACCACTCCTTGTAAACAAGATGGCATGGACTATTGTGTCCAACCACTCCTTGTAAACAAGATGGCATGGACTATTGTGTCCAACCACTCCTTGTAAACAAGATGGCATGGACTATTGTGTCCAACCACTCTTTGTAAACAAGATGGCATGGACTATTGTGTCCAACCACTCCTTGTAAACAAGATGTCAAGGACTATTGTGTCCAACCACTCTTTGTAAACAAGATGGCAAGTACTATTGTGTCCAACCACTCCTTGTAAACAAGATGGCATGGACTATTGTGTCCAACCACTCTTTGTAAACAAGATGGCAAGGACTATTGTGTCCAACCACTCCTTGTAAACAAGATGGCATGGACTATTGTGTCCAACCACTCCTTGTAAACAAGATGGCATGGACTATTGTGTCCAACCACTCCTTGTAAACAAGATGGCATGGACTATTGTGTCCAACCACTCCTTGTAAACAAGATGGCATGGACTATTGTGTCCAACCACTCCTTGTAAACAAGATGGCATGGACTATTGTGTCCAACCACTCCTTGTACACAAGATGGCATGGACTATTGTGTCCTGTGAAATGGAGTATGACTAGACAATGAATAATACCAGAGGTGATCTATGATATCTTCTTGTCAATGACACAGAATCATTTGTGTTTACCTCTTCCCAGTCAGTTGATTGCCAGTCTTTTGTGTACTCAATTGTATAAATTAAATGATAGTCGTCCGACCAATCTAGTGGCATTGCCCAAGACAGAGAGATGACATCATCAGTTTCAGCTATAGCAGTCAAATTCTCAGGAGGATTGGGTACAGCTGGTGAAAAACAATGTCACTTGATTAATTGTAATCAGGTCAAAGGGTATATAGCATGGGTCAAAGGTGACATATGCTTCAAAGCAAACAGATACTTTAGAGTATAAGATACTTTGCATTGTTCAGCTCTATCATGAGTGCTGGGTGATAGCGTGGCACAAAAGTTGTATCTTACAGACTAACAGATACTGGAACATATAAAATGATAATTATAATAACTGATGCAATCATATAAATTTCAATACAATGGATACAGTACACAAAATATAAATTTGGTATTAACAGATTTCTATCAAAATATTTTGACTTTGAACTCAATGTGTATTAAACTAATTTCAAAGTTTGTTTGTTTGTCTTCAAAATGACACGACTTCTCAAACTGACTGTATTTTCTTCATTACTGTATAACATTGTGTATCATTGATATTCAGTAAAACCTAACAATACTTCCCATAGTGTTTTTTACCACAGTTCCCAATCAAAATGATGCTCTTGCAAGTCACATATTTAAATTATAACAGTTAGCTACCCCAAGTAGTTATTCATAATTGCACTTACAGAAATGTGGTGATAACATTTGTAGAAGTTGATCAAGACATAGACAGTTGATAAATTTACATGGTCTCCTAAGTTCCATAGCTATTATTATTCAGAATACATTTTTCTGTGGTAGCCAAAACAGCTTTGTAAATTTGGTACCCACAATGTGCACAATTTGTAGTGTACATACTTATATGAGACTCATTGCTAATCTAAACCCCTGGCTATGTTCTAACAATGATCAGATTAGTACTTATTCCCGGTATCATGATTAAATTCATTTTGATATACAGCATTTTCCAAATCATTGCTATCTGTACGTAAATCTATGTATCAAGATTTTGTTCAATTTGATACTTAGCATTTCCCCCAAACCATTGACATTTATACTTACTCTCTGTATCAGGATTAAACTCAGTTTGATATGTAGCATTTCCTAACACATTGATAACATCAAGCCTCATGTCATGATGTGATCCATGGTTGACATCAAAGTGACAGTATGTGTCATAACAAATACAATGTGGTTGGTACGGCTCCGCTTCTACTCCACATAGTTGCCATTCATCCTCCCACCTACCGTATACAGAAATACATCACAATCAAATTAGTCACTATCACCAATGTCACACTCTAATCAGTTGAGAGAGCCACAGATATATTATGGCATATATCATCATTTATACGGCGTAACACCCCCCTCCCCCACCAACCCTGCCACCGCCTTCCCCAAATAATTTCAGACAGAACAATTGAACAATTAATACTCTGAAATATTATTTGCTGGTTGTGGTTGAGGTAAGAAATTAAGCAAACTTACGGCAGTGTTTCCACAAGAATGTTTTGTTTGTAAGTAAATTGGAGTCGACTTCTTTCCATCTACAATATATCTCCACATGATTGGATGATGAGCAGTAAAATTCAGAAATAAATGGTTTTGCTGAAAAGATATAAACCCAGTCAGAAAATATGATTAGTTCATGAATGTATAGGCTGACAATGGGAATTGTCAATCATTCACGATTGTTTAATTACTGAATTTATGCAGTTTGGGAACCAAATACATTTTATTATCTTCTTTTTCAAATGAGGACAAAATCACATATTTCTTCTTCAATAAGATTCAAAAAGTGAATGTTATTTATTTCAGTACATTTTGGAAATAGGGAAATAACATTCATATCATAACATACTATTCCAAAATGGAACAAAAATATTTCATTTTATATCATTCGTCCTGTATCTGTGAAAAGCACACCTTTTTCAGAGTACGAAAAATCAATCTTGTGACAGGTCAGGATTTTTTTAAGAAATGGGGATTTGAAAGTGGAGTAATGAAATATTACTTACATCCAACGGTAACTTCATGTGAAACTTCAAAGTCAATACCATCAACATGACATGAATATGGACCAGAATCTTCAAATGTAACATTTCTTTTAACTAGTTCTACTGTAAATGTGTTCTTGATATGATATTCATCCCTTGGTATCTTTTTCTCATTGAAATACCAGGATATGTCATCTATGGTATGTTGATGGGTTAACCACAATTTACACTGTAGGATAAGAGTGGCACCATTCTCTATTACTTCACCAGCAGGAACACTTGTAACTTCCACTGAAAAAAAAGAAAGAAAGAAAGTGAGATGAGACACAATGAGAGAGAGAGAGAGAGAGAGAGAGAGAGAGAGAGAGAGAGAGAGAGAGAGAGAGAGAGAGAGAGAGAGAGAGAGAGAGAGAGAGAGAGAGAGAGAGAGAGAGAGAGAGAGAGAGAGAGAGAGAGAGAGAGAGAGAGAGAGAGAGAGAGAGAGAGAGAGAGAGAGAGAGAGAGAGAGAGAGAGAGAGAGAGAGAGAGAGAGAGAGAGAGAGCATGTACATGGGAAAAAATTGAAAGTGTGGATATAATCTACAGATAATTACTGTAGTAATACATTTCTTCAGGGCATGCCATACTTCACATGTTCCTTCTAACTTTATCATCCATTGATCATTAGTATCTATACATGGTCTACCTAGTCAAATATCTTAGTACCAATTAATATCTTAGAAATTGACATACTATAGAACAGAATAGAATAGAATAGAAAAAGTAGCATCTTTGCATCCATTAAGAAAACTACATTTCTTCATTGGATATTCTGCAATAAGTGTTTTGTGCTAAAACAAACTAGTAAATATATATAAACTAACGTATTAAAACTAGAAACCTAGTCCAATTAAAGCACTTCTAATATAATAACTTGATCTACAGCTGCTAAAATATTTTCATTTTGTACTCTGACCATCCAGGAATTATGTGAATATATATTTACTATGATTCCTTTCAGGTACATGTATTATTAGTAATTGTACATAATTCGGTTGGATTTGGTTGGGTTGGGTTATGGCTGGTGGCCACATTGGAACTTGATCACTACTACATACATGTACATAATTTGGTTGGATTTGGTTGGGTTGGGTTATGGCTGGTGGCCACATTGGAACTTGATCACTACTATACATGTACATGATTCGGTTGGATTTGGTTGGGTTGGGTTATGGCTGGTGGCCATATTGGAATTTGATCACTACTATACATGTACATGATTCGGTTGGATTTGGTTGGGTTGGGTTATGGCTGGTGGCCACATTGGAACTTGATCACTACTATACATGTACATGATTCGGTTGGATTTGGTTGGGTTGGGTTATGGCTGGTGGCCATATTGGAATTTGATCACTACTATACATGTACATGATTCGGTTGGATTTGGTTGGGTTGGGTTATGGCTGGTGGCCATATTGGAACTTGACCACTACTACACATGTACATGATTCGGTTGGATTTGGTTGGGTTGGGTTATGGCTGGTGGCCATATTGGAATTTGATCACTACTACACATGTACATGATTCGGTTGGATTTGGTTGGGTTGGGTTATGGCTGGTGGCCATATTGGAATTTGATCACTACTACATACATGTACATGATTCGGTTGGATTTGGTTGGGTTGGGTTATGGCTGGTGGCCATATTGGAATTTGATCACTACTACACATGTACATGATTCGGTTGGATTTGGTTGGGTTGGGTTATGGCTGGTGGCCATATTGGAATTTGATCACTACTACATATATGTACATGATTCGGTTGGATTTGGTTGGGTTGGGTTATGGCTGGTGGCCATATTGGAATTTGATCACTACTACATACATGTACATGATTCGGTTGGATTTGGTTGGGTTGGGTTATGGCTGGTGGCCACATTGGAACTTGATCACTACTACATACATGTACATGATTCGGTTGGATTTGGTTGGGTTGGGTTATGGCTGGTGGCCACATTGGAACTTGATCACTACTATACATGTACATGATTCGGTTGGATTTGGTTATGGCTGGTGGCCATATTGGAATTTGATCACTACTACATACATTTCTTGTAATACTTCCTTTTACAAAAACAACCATTGTAGTCAGTTTTATTGGAAAGCAGCCATCTCATATACAAGTCATATGATCAGTTATCCATGTCAGATTTACAATGTATGAGTTGTGTTGTAAATGGACACATATTGTTTATTATTGTCAGGGTGCAGTGATCGGAATTCCCCCTGAATTATCTACACAGTGAAATTCTTGGAAACGTTATCACGATATCAATCACCTTCCAATGACACTGAGTAAGAGAAAAATGTCGACATTCATAGAGTTTACATATATTTTCGATGTGTTCTGTGACAATTTTTATATTTGTATAGTATATTTTACTGGGCCTGGAACCTGATGTAAACAATAAATAATCAGAATAAATATCAAATAACTCTTTAGTAAAGTACTTAAAGCCTATAACTTGATTAATTGTCTCTGGGTGAATTAATTAAAAAGAATTATTTAGACTTAAACATTCTGCACAGTTGCCATGGCAACATTTCATATAATTCAGCATAACTTAACTGTTGGAGTTAGAATAAAACATGTAGGCATCTACACAGGTTTAAGTAATATTTTGATAACTTTAAAAAAAAAATCTGCCTTGGGTGTAATCTATGTATGAGGATTAATAAACATACATGAAATGTTTTTTAAAGACTGGTTCACATGACAGTTTCTATTCTAAGACTGGTTCACATGACAGTTTCTATTCTAAGACTGGTTCCGTTTCTATTCTAAGACTGGTTCACATGACAGTTTCTATTCTACAGGTATTTGAAAGTGAAACTCACTGAATGATTCATTATGAATCCGTAGAGTGTTCATAGGGTTCTGTGCTCTAGTTTTGTCTAGGTTATTAATGAAAGAGGTGAACAAACTAGATGTACACAAAAGTTTGATTTAATACTCAACAGTGCATGCTTGTAAACCAGAGCTGTTATTTCTCCTGCAAACTTAAAATAACGAGACCTGTTGACAGTACATTTTGCATGGTGTTGTAAAAAAAGGCTGTGGTTTGCGATGATGACATTATTGTACATGAACTAGCCAAGGAGTTTCATGGAAAAACCTTGTACAATGATTAGTGAACTACACTGTACTATTCATAAATAATACACCATTCAAAAATAACAACTTTCCATAAATTCCTCATTTTTTTTCTTATAATAATAATAATAATAATAATAATATTTATTTCTTTTATAGTGCATTACATAATCAAAGAAATTCTCAATGCGCTTCACATAAACACTATATAAAAAAAAACAATAATTATAAAAACAATACATTTGTAGAAATCACTAATTTAAAAAAAAAAAGATACACATACACATTCAAACACTATTTAAAAAAAAAATCAAATATAAAAAAAACATTACATTTGTAAAAATCACTAATACTCGTACACATTCATTTAAAATTAGACAACATCGGAAATTGAAATCTTTGGTGGTTGTCTTACCTGGCTGGATATCTGGAGAAGAATTAGCATACTGAACCATCAATGACTGGTATAGTACAGTTAACAGCACAAATGGTATCAAATTACACATTTTTCTTGCTGTGTTGTCGTACATACTCTGAAAAGAAATAGAGAAAGAATGAAAATTTGACCGACCTCCATAACATTTGCTAAATCTCTCAGCACAACTGTGCTAACCACGTGTACAAAATTTACTAGAAAATGATTCTCCTATGAAATATCAGAAAAAGTTGTTGAAATTTATATAACATGTCAGTTTAACACTAGCCCTGCTTAAAGAAAAATACATAATGGGATAACATTGAATAAGTACATAAACAAATAAATACTAAAACAATAGGTTGATAAAATTTGCTCAAACTGCACCTTATTGAGTTTTAATTGCCGGGTTAATGACACAACTCTAGTCTAGATATTGCACACAGTGTCGAATCAACCAGTTTTAATTGCCGGGTTATTGGCACAACTCTAGTCGAGATGTTGCACACGGTATCGAATCAACCAGTTTTAATTGCCGGGTTATTGGCACAACTCTAGTCTAGATGTTGCACACGGTGTCGAATCAACCAGTTTTAATTGCCGGGTTATTGGCACAACTCTAGTCTAGATGTTGCACACAGTGTCGAATCAACCAGTTTTAATTGCCGGGTTATTGGCACAACTCTAGTCTAGATGTTGCACACAGTATTGAATCAACCAGTTTTAATTGCCGGGTTATTGGCACAACTCTAGTCTAGATGTTGCACACAGTATCGAATCAACCAGTTTTAATTGCCGGGTTATTGGCACAACTCTAGTCTAGATGTTGCACACAGTATCGAATCAACCAGTTTTAATTGCCGGGTTATTGGCACAACTCTAGTCTAGATGTTGCACACAGTGTCGAATCAACCAGTTTTAATTGCCGGGTTATTGGCACAACTCTAGTCTAGATGTTGCACACAGTGTCGAATCAACCAGTTTTAATTGCCGGGTTATTGGCACAACTCTAGTCTAGATGTTGCACACAGTGTCGAATCAACCAGTTTTAATTGCCGGGTTATTGGCACAACTCTAGTCTAGATGTTGCACACAGTGTCGAATCAACCAGTTTTAATTGCCGGGTTATTGGCACAACTCTAGTCGAGATGTTGCACACAGTGTCGAATCAACCAGTTTTAATTGCCGGGTTATTGGCACAACTCTAGTCTAGATGTTGCACACAGTGTCGAATCAACCAGTTTTAATTGCCGGGTTATTGGCACAACTCTAGTCTAGATGTTGCACACGGTATCGAATCAACCAGTTTTAATTGCCGGGTTATTGGCACAACTCTAGTCTAGATGTTGCACACAGTATTGAATCAACCAGTTTTAATTGCCGGGTTATTGGCACAACTCTAGTCTAGATGTTGCACACAGTATTGAATCAACCAGTTTTAATTGCCGGGTTATTGGCACAACTCTAGTCTAGATGTTGCACACAGTATTGAATCAACCAGTTTTAATTGCCGGGTTATTGGCACAACTCTAGTCTAGATGTTGCACACAGTGTGGAATCAACCAGTTTTAATTGCCGGGTTATTGGCACAACTCTAGTCTAGATGTTGCACACAGTGTCGAATCAACCAGTTTTAATTGCCGGGTTATTGGCACAACTCTAGTCTAGATGTTGCACACGGTATCGAATCAACCAGTTTTAATTGCCGGGTTATTGGCACAACTCTAGTCTAGATGTTGCACACGGTATCGAATCAACCAGTTTTAATTGCCGGGTTATTGGCACAACTCTAGTCTAGATGTTGCACACGGTATCGAATCAACCAGTTTTAATTGCCGGGTTATTGGCACAACTCTAGTCTAGATGTTGCACACGGTATCGAATCAACCAGTTTTAATTGCCGGGTTATTGGCACAACTCTAGTCTAGATGTTGCACACAGTGTCGAATCAACCAGTTTTAATTGCCGGGTTATTGGCACAACTCTAGTCTAGATGTTGCACACAGTGTCGAATCAACCAGTTTTAATTGCCGGGTTATTGGCACAACTCTAGTCTAGATGTTGCACACAGTGTCGAATCAACCAGTTTTAATTGCCGGGTTATTGGCACAACTCTAGTCTAGATGTTGCACACAGCGTCGAATCAACCAGTTTTAATTGCCGGGTTATTGGCACAACTCTAGTCTAGATGTTGCACACAGTGTCGAATCAACCAGTTTTAATTGCCGGGTTATTGGCACAACTCTAGTCTAGATGTTGCACACAGTGTCGAATCAACCAGTTTTAATTGCCGGGTTATTGGCACAACTCTAGTCTAGATGTTGCACACAGTGTCGAATCAACCAGTTTTAATTGCCGGGTTATTGGCACAACTCTAGTTTAGATGTTGCACACAGTGTCAAATCAACCAGTTTTAATTGCCGGGTTATTGGCACAACTCTAGTTTAGATGTTGCACACAGTGTCAAATCAACCAGTTTTAATTGCCGGGTTATTGACACAACTCTAGTCTAGATGTTGCACACAGTGTCAAATCAACCAGTTTTAATTGCCGGGTTATTGGCACAACTCTAGTTTAGATGTTGCACACAGTGTCGAATCAACCAGTTTTAATTGCCGGGTTATTGACACAACTCTAGTCTAGATGTTGCACACAGTGTCGAATCAACCATAAAGAGATATTTTGAGATCAATACATGGATGGCACTAACTACAATAACAATGTACGATGAAAATATAGTGATAAAGTATAAACAATGTGTTTTTTATCTATCTGGCCACTGAAGTATGTGACAAAATGAATAGTGATCATTAACTTCAAAGGTGGCAAAGATCAATAAATCTGGTCTTGACGACATCTCCCCTACATAATTGGCTATGATAAGAGAGTATTGACACCGATCAATATGTTGCTCAGAGAGAAAGTATCACAATTGTGCATTGTGAATAAAATTAGTTATAAGGGTTACAACCATTAGTACTGAGCTGCACTAGTAGCTGTAACCATGGTTTTAGTTTTTTGATCAGACACCCTACAATATATTCACTGAAATTGTTAAAACACCAATAATTAATAGACATTGAACATGTCAATTAGAGGGCTATTTTATTTATATGTAGTATAGTATTAAGTTGAAATTGTGATTCCTTGGTGGTTCTGATTTTCAGGTGTGGTCCCCTAAAAAATATTTTGATTGGATATATTGCATCATACTATGTGTCATCGTCGCAAACCATGGCCTGTTTTATGGCACCGTTATTTCAAAGTGTAGCGGAAGAAATAACAGCTCTGGTTTGCGAGAATGACTATGTCACATGGCTACACAAATATGTCTACCCATTATGCCTAGGATTAAATACAGTTCAAAGTGTATGATGTTAAAAGCCATTACATCTAACAAAACAGCTTCAAATTGCAGTTATTGCTGCTTTCAACAAGGAAACAGAATCTAGCTTGTCAATATTTGTATTTCAATGTAGTCCTTGTAAAGGTTATATGTGAAGCATTTACATGATTATCCACATAAGAATCATGTTTAGTGGCATCTTATTATGTTCAGTAGACTACACCTTAATCTCATGATGATGAAGAATTCTCTTTTTTTAAAAAAATACATTTACTGTTCCAGACTGTAACACAAGTGGTGCATTTCTAATACTGGCTAAACATTTTTCTTTTCATATACAGATATGATACTAGTACTACTAGTGCAGGTTTAAAAGACAAAACTGTTGGGATAAATCTAAGCATGTGTTGTGACAAGATATAGACAAAATCAACCATAGCATACCTGATCCAAATCAACCATACCTGATCCAAATCAACCACTTGGTACTGCTATCCTAACTGTGA
>NC_135554.1:14380591-14560591 GCF_964340395.1 Glandiceps talaboti
GATCTCTAGAAAAGTTAAGCTAAGTCTCTGGGGTCAGGGCTGTCCTTGCAGCTGGACAAAATTTGAAATATAAATACATGTAACATCTTTCACAATTTAATATATGCAATACCTGTTAAGAAATGCATTTAATCTATGTCTACACTTGTATAATGGACTACCATGGGTCAGTGCCTGCAATTATTAGCCAAGTGTAACAAATTTGTAAAGCACAAATTATTTAAAATGTGAACAATCATTATTGTAACCTTTCTCAAATATTGTAAATATCATAAGCATGGTATAGGATGCAGTAGGATGCTGAAATATTAACAACACAGCCCCCCTCAAAAAAAAAAAAAAAAAACCACGAAAAAAAAAAAAAAAAAAAAAAAAAAAAACCACCCAAAAGTACCCAATAACAACTTACAAAACAAAAACATAGAAAACAAGTTAATGTTTGGTGAATGCTATGTATTTTCATGCCTTATAAATACATAAATATTGATTTACAATACTGTAATACCGTTTCTGTAAATACTTCAATACTGTCCATCTTCTATAAAAGCTGTACACTACACTACATGTCAATAGGATGATGGATTTAAACGGGATGGGAGGGGGAGGGGGGAGAGGGGTGTATTTGCAAGAAATGAAAAGTTAAATACTTACTTTTATGTACAGAGGGTAAAATTATAAACTACTGAGGGGTGTGACTTTTTCCCCCATTAATGTTAAAATGGCCATATGGATTAGAATTTGGTATTTATTTTTGGATTTTTAATTTATAAAATATTTTATCATGGCTTCCTACTTGAAAAATCAACATGAAGCAACATATGCCAAGTCCTTGTTTGTAACTCAATAAATGGCAAAAGACTGTCAAGTGTGTAAAATGTGTAAAAAGGTTTGTTACTGTATGTACAATAACAAACCTTTTGACACATTTTTTTTTAGCTTTTTGCAATATACAAACACAGACTTGGTCTATGTTTTTTCATGATTTTTCAAGTAGGAAGCCATGATAAAATTATTTTATACATTAAAAATCCAAAATGAATACCCCAATCCTCATCCATATAAGTTATAACCACTTTAAACTGTAAAGTCCTATAAACATGATAAATGGAAAATCCCCATTACACAATGCACAAGCCAAGTTGACCCCCAAAAATATGGAATTTATACCCTGGTTGTTCTACATCATGACAATGCCTGTCTATGTTACTAGTTCTGCTATTTTAAAATATGAGTCAAAACATTCAAAATTGAGATTTCTTTCCCTGATTTTTCTTTGATATTACTGGAGCTGGTATAATTATGTTATTCTCCAATATTTGTCTTCATTCAGTCAGAAAATACTCGTGACCTAAGGGTTTTGTCACTACGAGTCTAACAACTAGTAATGACAAAGTCCCCTTATATTAGGTCACTAAATATCTAATTATACATTCCATTGCTTCATGAATATATAATTATTAATTTGTTTCATATGAAATGATCACACATCAACTGAATACTTAAAGCCCACTGCAGATTACTCTGTGTCACAATTAAACAGTTGTCTAGCAGAGGCTAAGCTATACTCGTCATCCCAGTTTCCGGACGAGTGATTGACTTATCTACAATTGTCCACTCTTTCCCTGAATTGCTACTGTTCATGGTCCAGTATTCCTATCATGAAAACCCAGGTGAGACTATTATTGTACAGCTAAAATGTTCTAACCCTAACTTGTATAAAGTTGGTATTTATAGCACTGATATCAGTGATCACAAAGTTCTGTATGCCACAACTACTGAGGATGTCAGCACTTTCGCAAAAGCAAAGCATGTGAAAATGTTACAGAATTATACTAAAAAATGTCATTTCATTTTATATTTAAATCTGATTATCTTTCTAAAAAAAGACACTTGCGTTCATTAACATCTCTCTATTTGCAAAATCAATCAACTTTAACATAACGATGACTGAAATATATTAAAAATTAATTCTCTTGCAATGTATTCCAATCAACAGAGTGGTATTAATATACTTAGGGGTGATCGTACAATGGTCTGGCGTATATAATAAAATAATACTTAAAAAATCTACCTACCCCCACCTATTCTAAAATTGAGCGTAATTGGAACCACACAATTTTTTTACCAGGCCAAACAAAAATCAGGGCAGCTGTTCACACTAACCACAGAGCATGAAGGACTTCAAGTTCAAGAACTCCGTGCACCCAGCCACAGCAGGACTGTGACCCTGACTCGAGATATCACCAGAACACATACAAGTTACAACACAAGTACTGGTATACTGTTTTAGAGATTAGCAATTTGACCTTAGGTTACTCATAGACCCTTTTCGTGTCGGGACTATATGGTGTTACTATCAGTAATTACGCAGCAGAAAAGAGACAAACTAGTCTGTGAAGTAACAATGACTTAGTCTTAAGTTTTAAGACATGTAAATCATGACACTGGTGATATACACAACCCATTACATTGTTCTCCTAATACATGGTGCATCCGGTTGGTTATGGACAGTGGGTGAAACCCCATTTCAAAATCATACATAAATCAAAATGAAAAACAGCAACGTCAAACTTCAAGTCATCCTAGATTTTCACCTCACGAAGTATCGACATAATTTTTGTAGGTTTACAACATATGAATGGCGTCAGGTTTTCAAAGTTCGGCAAGCCTAATGATAATGTTCAAAGATTACAACGTTATTTAGTAACACTGTCTCGATGACCATTCTTCTCACAACGTTACATTATTTCATGCAAACGTTGTTGGTCAAAATACACCGTGGCATGAAATATGGCCGGCCTATATTCGCCTCTGAAACTCGAACACGGAAAAAATACGAAGTGTACACTTACTGTCAACAGAAAACGTCGATGTCTGCCATTTTCTTCTAATTTCGATATTAAAACGCTGCAAGTTTGTGAAATAACACGATGACTTTGTTCATAAAATACAGGCGTGTCATTGTCATATCCGAACTATGTATCATTCTTTCTGAGAACCTGACGTCTTTGGAAGTCCCGTTTTCATGTATGATTTGTGGGACATTACACCCGCCCGGCCAGACATATGAGGCCGAAAAGGGACAGCGCCACCAATATAAAACTCTACCACCTCTCTTGTTTTTATTTTGTCTTCGTTTTGTTCAAGTATAATTTTCTATAAATGCAACTGATAATTTGATTATGAACATAATACTAATATAGGGCGTCAAGGGGTATTTATTTTAGCAAACACTACTTTAAAGTTATGGAGTTATTTTGCAAAACATCTCTCTGCGGGTATTGGGATGATGATGATGATGATGATGATGATGATGATGATGATGCTGATGATGCTGATGATGCTGATGATGATGATGATGATGATGATGATGATGATGATGATGATGATGATGATGATGATGATGATGATGATGATGATGATGATGATGATGATGATGATGATGATGATGATGATGATGATGATGATGATGATGATGATGATGATGATGATGATGATGATGATGATGATGATGATGATGATGATGATGATGATGATGATGATCAAGCCACGCCAAGCCATTCTCATATCAGTAAAATTGCACTGTGATTTATTATAAATCTTCATGTTTTCGTTTACTTTTTTGGAAGCGCGTTTACAGTACTACTACTAGTCAAGTCGTCGAAGTGCAACGTCTTCTATAATATGATTATTTTAATACGCCATAAAAAACGAAAACGACTTGGTCTCCAATGTTTCCAAAACCTAATTTCTTCAAACCAAGTATGTTTACACTCCTTAAATAATTACATGTATTTGGCGTACGTACTATGTACAACATACAAAGGAGTTGTTCAATTTTAATGAAATGTGGTCTGTATCTAAAATTGAACAAATCATTTGTAGTCAGTAGTTACACTTCTGAATTCAATTTCCTTCCATCTGGTAGACGTCTTACAGCTTGAAGGGCAAACCGGCATAAGAACTTATTTATACCACCATGATGATGATGATCAAGCCATGTGCGGCTTTTAAACAAACCATTGTAGATGTTATTGTAGTGTGAATTGTTTTTTGATGTCCCGTAACCTTTTATCTTGTTTGTTTTTGCTTTAAACTAACTATTTTCTTTTTTATGGGTAGATAATGTCCGCCAAACCGAATTGCACCATCTGGGATAAATAAAGTTTCTGAAATGAATTGAATTGAATAATCTGTACTGAATAAGGAGACACTCGCTGATGTGTACATGTCGTTCTTTAGGTACAAACAACACCATAGACGGGTGCACGTTTCTTACTATTGTATGTGGTACTAGCAATAAAAATAGGGCAATTGTTAATTTCCTGTAAGATAGGTGGCCTATAGTATTACCCATGAAGGTTAGTGTGGTATTATAGCAGTGAGGCAGTAATGTATACACGGGCCGGGTGTACACAGCATACTCATGGTACCAGCAACAATCTCGACGAAGAGTACATTGTATGTATACACGTACGTATTAAACCGTTAACCAAATGCACGATACGTGAATATTATTATTAGATAACAATGGTCATTGTTGAAACTATAGCCTATAACTATAGGCCATTCGTACGTTGCACATTGATGTCAGATTTGTTGTTTTACGATGTAAATATATAGTCGATATTGTGATCGGTGATAGAGCGTGTACAAGTACAAATATATATGCAGTGTCACCAATGCATGCAATGGGTCGATTTTGTTAGGATTTGGCATGTGTCACGTCACGTGACCAATACTCTTTCAGCGCACGATATATTTACATTGGTAAATCAATATGCTTTTTTTTTCAGCTTTCTTTTGCTGTAATTTGTTTCCCAACCATTTCTATTAATTCAATTACAATGGTTTTATTTGTACACTTTTGTACTATGACATAGATTACATAATATTCAGATATGTTAAATAATACATGAACCAAAAGACATATTTTACAATTACTTGTTTTGGAATTTATAGAGTTTATTTTCAGAGCCACACATTGACGTACCCCGTAAATAATGGTATATTCCACTCCAGAATATCCCAATGATAGATAGCACACTGTCATCATTGTCATATTTTTTACAGTGGACAAAATGGACTGAGTTTGGAATGAGATGTTGTAGCCCCTATATCGTGGTGTGCAGACCACTTGCTGATATCACTACAATGTAACCATTTGGTATTCATAATTGTTTAAAATCATGTAAGTATATAATACTTGTCATTTTATTCTGCCGCCCTGCCTAAATACTTTACAAGCTTTGTATTGACAATCATTAACATAACCATTGATATGTACAGGTGAAAGTGTATATATTCTAACTAGCATTACAAGATATATATTACTCCCATTTTAGGGTTTGTCTAAAACATACATTTTTTTGAAAATAAAAATAACATGTTTTTATGGATATCATGATTATGGTGCTATTATTAATCAAGGTTGAAAAGTTTAAGGTTGATTGACAGTGTCATGGCAGAAAATATCAGTCATAGCATTTTGTGCTTTGTGTGTGTGTGTGTGTGTGTGTGTGTGTGTGTGTGTGTGTGTGTGTGTCTGTCTGTCTGTCTGTCTATGTCTGTCTGTCTGTCTGTGTATGTGACTGTAGAATGTGGTTTATATGCAATATTTTTGTTTAGAACCCTGGTAACCGAAATAGGTAAAGTAAGTAAAACTAGTATAGTTGTACCATTCTTTTAACTGGAAACCACAGTAAAATCACCTATTGGAACCCAGGTAGATTTTATCTACAATATTTGCCAATTACCACAAATTACTATAAATGTTTTAAAAGCTACTTTCACCGATTACTTGAAGACACTGCTGGTTTGCAAAGCCATAGTGTACTAGGGTCCTGTACAATGATCATTTGCCGGATGAATAAATATGAGTGCTTGGTTAAAATCTGCTGAGTCAGTCAGTGATCACGTCTTCTAGTATGGTTTGGTTTGTCATATACGTTATAATACATTTATAGTGTGATGCATTTGGAGGTGATGTGGTATGATGTGATATTATACTGTTTCATGTGTTTTGATATACACATGATATCTAATAATTATTGTTTATTTACCGAAAAGACTGGAAAAATAAATTTTACATATATTTACAGTTGAAATCCCCAAAACAAAATCATCAGATATTACCTGATGTTACACTTTAAAATGTAAAATGTTAGGATAATGGGAAAAAAATATATTGACAAAATATTGAATAATTTCTGACTTTTATTCAGGAGTGGAAGAGCATTGCAGCTAATTATTGGTGGAAAGAAAAATATCAACCCCTTATATAGAGTGACAGGAATTACCCATAATCCATCTGTACAAGGTGAAAGAGTACAGGCTGAGATAAAGGTAGGAAATTTTGAAAAAAGAAGAAGAAAAAATTATAAAGAAAGAATTTTAAATTAAAAAAAATGTATTTCAATAATGATTCATAAATGAATAGTGTATGAGTAATTTTCCACATCTAACACTAACTCCAACTTTCTGTTTGTCCTTTTAGATTTTGTTTTGAATTGATATTTTAGGTTATATGCTGCAATGTTAAAATTATATTATTACAGAATATTTACATGACATTGCAAAGGTCATTCCTGGTCAAATGAAATCATTGTCATTGCTATAGTAATAAAGCAGCAAAAACAGACTGATTTGCATATTCTATTGTTTTATTTCTAGTGTAATGTTGTCATGATACGTCATAAAAATTACCTTTAATTAATTTCTACTGAGTTTAAGATAAACTTGCATCTTTTTCTATAAAGTAGATCTATCACTAAGGGGATATTTTATGATCGTATAAAATGTATATTTCATCACTTTTTTGTGACTATATAATTAGAACCTGTATTTTGAACTTCTTGTGTAGCCCAACATCACAAGATATATAACTATCAGGAAAATAACTTCTTTGAAATGTACATATTTTACCGTGAAAAAAAATTAAATTCAACAATTAAATTCATTTTTTATAATTTTTTGTTTTGTGTTTTATGTGACTATGTGATCAGAACCTGTACAGTGTTTTGTGATATGTTGTGTTTCTTGTAACCATAGGAACTGGTACAATGGGGCAACAGCCACCTGAAGGATATGCCTGATGCCAAAGTGATAGAGGAACTTGAAACTGATTTAGGTGATGGCTTGACATTACTTCATTTGTCTGAAGAATTAGGTGAATATTCCCAAAATTTAATACTTCACTACTGGATTCTAACCTCTGTAATTATAGTGTTGTGGTTGATTACATTTTGGCCAGTCAAAACCAGTCAAAGCCAGTCAAAAACCAGTCAAAACCAGTCAAAACCAGTCAAAAACCAGTCAAAAACTAGTCAAAAACCAGTCAAAGCCAGTCAAAGCCAGTCAAAACCAAACTTCCATAGTAAATGCAGTTGTTCATTTTTTGGAAGCTCTCAAAATTGGTAATTTAGATTAGAAGTATAGGTCACTGTGTCTATGAACTTGAAATTATTGTTAACTTTGTCATAGTGATCATCAGTGAGGTCACAATGAGACAACTTTGTGATTGGTTATATTCAAACTGTGTAGTCCATTACAGTCACGTAGAATATGTTTAGGAGAAATATAGATTGTCGAAAGTCATTCATGCCTTTTTTGCTACATTTCATCAAAATCAAAGTCGTCGCCTCGCTCCGTAGCACTGAATGCTAATGCATACTGATATGAACTGCGATTGCCGATTGCATGAACTGATCAAGGGGTGCCAATCAGTATGCAGTTATAGTAGTGCTCCGGATCAGAGCAAGGCAACGACTTTAGTTTTAGATAAAATGTAGCAAAAAGGCACAAACGACAGTTGACAGTCGAGGAGAAATACTGAACTCTTATAAAGGGGCATCATTTTTATCCAGTCGAGGGACATTCAGTATTTTACAAAATACGTTTTACCCAACTAAACTTTTCATTAGATTACCCTTGTCCAATTTTTAGATGTCAAATTTTTACACCATCAACTGAGTAGACTTAAGGCTCGGTATAAACTTTGAACTTCTCATGTGCGTAATCTAATTTTATAGGCACATGACAAATTTGATGTTTATTGCAAGTAGTTGTAGCAACTAATATTAAATTCGACAGGTGATTAAATTCAGTACTGCCTGTTGAAAATAACGACAGAAGTGCGACTCACAATAAGCATGGAGCTTTAACCATGTCAAATCTAATACAAAATGCATCGTGCATCCTTCTTGTCTTGCATTTGTATTTTAAATGCTAAAATAGCAAACTTCAATGAAATATCTGTCTTCCTTTATTTAGTTTATCGACAAAAATCTCATCCGATCTGCCATATGATTTGACCCTGTAAGGGAGTCATACCCTCTAAGCTGTTCATTTTTCGTATTAAATTCGATCGATTTCCGGGCCTATTTAAAGTAACATAACAAACCCTAGCTCAAAGTCACGACGTTGACACCATTTACCCCTGCTATCATCCTAATATTTTAGTCGGTTCATATATAGTAATTCAACCAACAGGTGGTGCCCATTGTTTTCATCAGGTCATATTGTATTCTATAGTTGCCCTATTACACGCATCTGTTACAATGTCATATTGTTACCGTAGAAACGTACTAAAAATAAACAACTCATTTCCATACTGTTTTGCATTGGTTGTTTTATATATGTAGTTCTCATCAAATTAAATGTATTTTCTGGTACTTGTATTCATTACATGGGTGAAAGTAACAATTATGGATTGTAATTAAAAAAATAAGAAATGTCTATACCAAATTATTTTTTATTCAATTATTTTAATAAATTTTCAAAATTTCAATTTTTTTACAGCTTGCGAAGTACCACCATGTTACCATGACAACCCATTAATGAGATTTCAGAAAATAGAAAATATCAATGGATGTTTACAATTTCTAGACGAGAGAGGAGTTAATATAATGAATATACATGCTACAGGTGAGATGTATTGTTATCGTATTTGTAGGTCACAGTCACAAAATAGGACATGTCGATGAAATAATGAATATTAATTGTTATACTACGCAAAGTATAATGTCTAAATAATTACCACAATACAACTATAAAAAAAGATTACTTAAATTTCCACAAAAAATTCTAATTTTATACTTTGACTAGCTTTGCCTTATTGTACATCTTCTCCACTACATGTACATCCTTATAATCTTTTCACAATTCAAGTTCACAATTTTGTGTGACTTCAGTAACCATGGAAACCATTTTCATACAAATTTGATACCCTGCATACTTTCATGTGGGATTCTTTTTGTATGGTGAACGGCTCAATCTGCAAAGGTCAGAGGTCATAGAGTTTTGTCAGCTGTTGTCCATAAATCCGGATTCTTTTTTATCTCCTTGACCTACAGATATAGTGGATGGTAACTTGAAGACAGTACTTGCACTGTGTCATGCTCTCAGACTTAGATTTGATGGTATGTATTTATATTCTGTATGTATTTATTAGATTAGATCTAACTTTATTACAACCATATAGAAAATTGACAATTCTGTTTGGGTATATAAGTGTAATAAATGAAATAGGCTAATGTTATAAGTAAAACAATTGTCTTGATTACATATTTTACATGAGTTTATTATTATATTTTACATGAGTTTATTATTATATTTTACATGAGTTTATTATTACATTTTACATGAGTTTATTATTATATTTTACATGAGTTTATTAATATATTGTACATGAGTTTATTAATATATTGTACATGAGTTTATTATTATATTTTACATGAGTTTATTATTATATTATGTTCTCAGAATTAGTTTTTGATGGTATGCTTTTTTCCATTTAAATTTGGCAAATGACCAGTTGATGGGCTACTATGTGGCAAGTAGGACCATTTGAGAGATACATTGCTAAAATGACCAGTCAACAGTCTACATGGCTACAAGGACCATACAACTGGCTAGTTGTTAAAATGACCGGTTAATTAACTAGCTAGTAGCTTGGTAGAATGATGACAGAAGCAAGTACTTCTGACAGGCCAAAATAGTATATTACCGGTATTGAGAAAATGGCCATTTATGAAATGATTTTTATTTGTATAAATGAAAATTGTATCAACAGGACAAATTTAAGTGCTCCCATTGTTTGGAAAGGTCAATATCTATGCAGACCAAAATAAGAGTAAACAAGTTGTTGTCTTAAAGATGCTACAGAATGATGTTGTTGACATTAATATAAGTAGATGAATAATTTGTATTTTTACTTTATATTCTTTAGAGCAATATATGAAGAAACATCATAGGAACATGAAACTGCCATGGAAACCAGATAAACAAAACTTGATCACCAAGTCTTCTCTTCAACAACCTAAAAAACATTCACAGAGAACAGCAGACCTCATACCACTTCCTGTAACACAGAAGACAACAGCTAACATACCAAACCCTGTGACACAGAAGGCAGCAGACATTATACCATTTACTGTGACACAGAAGGCAGCAGACATCATACCATTTACTGTGACACACAGACAAAGAAATGAGAGTAACAAACCTAGGAAGAATTCTAAGAAAGGATATGAATGTGGTTACCATGGTTACTACAACAATCTGTTTAACAACAGAAATATTGGAGGTTTTGTGATATTGTTCAAAGAAGACATGGCAGTTTTGAGTTGGGTTCAGAAATTACTTCAAATTACCATACCTGACTACACTATGTAAGTATTGCAAAAAAAACTATCCTCTAATTTCCTGACTGGAATATTGCCCTATTTTCAAAACTTTTTGACTTTACATTTTTAGGCACAGAAACAATGAAGAACAGAGGTTAAATATGTTCACTCCTTCTTTTTAATAATTCTGACTCTATATATTTTGCTATGATAAAATGATTTTCGATAACATAAAACCTAAAAGCTATTGAGAACTTTCCCTCTCAGTTTGGAATAAATGCCAAGATTACTGGTATAAATTATCTCAATTGTATTTTGAGCAATAGGACATTTTGCATGCTACCTGTATGTCCAATAGTCTTTTTCTTATGAAGGGAGCTTGAAGTTACCATGGTTTTATATCAGACCCCTATTACGTACTATAGTTATAGAAATCTTACAGGTGTTACCATAGTTACTGATAAGTATTACTATAGTTACTGAAATTTGACAAATGTTACTTTGTTTACTGAAATTCGTCAAGTCGCCTATGGTTACTGAAATATGACAAGTTACTATAGTTACTGAAATTTGACAAGTTACCTTGGTTACTGAAATCTAACTAGTCACTATGGTTACTGAATCTGATAAGTTACTGTGGTTACTGAAATGTCAAAAATCTCTGGTTACTGAAATTTGACAAGTTACTATGGTTACTGAAATTTGACAAGTTACTATGGTTACTGAAATCTGACAAGTTTATATGGTTACTGGAATGTCACAAATCACTATGGTTAGTGAAATTTGACAAGTTACTATGGTTACTGAAATCTGACAAGTTACTATATTTGATCATTTTCTGTAGATTTGAGGATGGCATCTTGTTATGTGCCATCATTAACCATCTGTGTGATGGTGTTATAACACATGAGGTAGGAATTCAACAAACAAAAACAGACAACAGTTACAGGCATGAGTTCTGGGGTCAAAGGTCAATCCCTAAATAGACAATGCTACCTACCTTTTTCATATAATATATTTACTTTCTTGTCTTTATCTTTTTGTTGGTGATGAATTTCCAAATTAATTTGTTTCCAGTCCCCCTTTTTTGGGAAGTGTTATCTTGCTGAGATGGATGTGGTTGATATTGTATGTGTGTATCTGTTTTCTTATCTCTGTGTGTTTATATGAGACTGTTTGTCTACCCATACTTTCCACTGTCTATGATCCCATCCATTATTTCAAAACAATAGTAATTCCCTATACTAGATATGGCTCCTACCAAACTCTCTTGAATGATGTAATTTGCTGTTGCCATGGTGATGTATCTAACAGTTGGGTCTAACTCTCATTCTGTTGGTTTTTCAAGGATTAATTCAGCAAATGTCTCTAAATGTATGCCTGTTTGATTGCCTTCTTTCCTCCACTGGCTTCCATAGTGAGATTTGTGGTGATACATATTTTTATTTGATTCCAGTTTTGAGTAGTTTATGGCAAGCTTTCTAGTATCTTATTTTACATGTAAATCTTTAAATAATCTGGTTTCCATACGATGTCAAAAAATAGCATATTTCTCTAGGAAATGGCAAAATAATTATTAAAGTTTATTGTGTCTCCCCTCCACTGTCTATGGTTCCACACTTGCCATGTTGTACAAAATAAGTCCAATTACAGTAGCTTCCATGCCTGTAATTTCTAGTTTTATGCCTTACATAATTCTTTGCATATTATTTTTACTACAAATTGAATTTTTCTACATAGAGTGGTCAGTCCTTGGTGTGTTAAAGGTTTGTCAAGCTGAATATTTCCTCTTAATGGTAAGTGTGTTCCCCTCCCATAGCAGTTCATAAGTTGTCACAAATGCCTAAAAACAAAAGATTTATGAGAAGGTAAGTGAGGGCAGTCTAACTAATCATTGTATGTTCTATTCATATATACAGGAGATTTTGTTTCACACTCCTGAAGAGCGTTTAGAAATTGCTACGGAAACAGCACAACATTACCTTGGTGTTCCTCAACAACTGAATATAGATGCAGTTGTACATGGCAAAGGACAGAATGAGTTACTGAGTTATTTACAGATGTTGAAATCTATCAGTCAATACATACCACAGGTAAAGTTGTATGTACTTGGATTTGTTTATTGTGTCCTGTGTTATACAATTTCTATCAACTGAGCCATCATTTAATCATCTATACTCTATCCACAGTATCCCACTGTGCCTATACTCTATAAACAAGGTTATACATTTTTTATGAACAGAAATTGTTTGTGCATTCTAGCAAACCAGCTCTCACAAACTGAATATGTAACTGTTTGAAACATGGCAAAGGATTTCTGTAAATGCTTTATCATACTGTATATCTAAGAACATTTAAATAAATAAATAAATAAATAAATAAATGAATAAATAAATGCATACACATAATTCATTAATTAATAAATACCTAAACATAATTACAATTGTTCAGAAGTTTTAATTTGGAATAAATGAATTCATTAATTAATAAATACCTAAACATAATTACAATTTTTCAGGAATTTTAATTTTGGAATAAATAAATTAAATAATTAAATGCATAAACATAATTACAATTTTTCAGGGTATTTATTTAAATTAATAATTAAACGTAATTAGTTTTTCAGGGGATTTAATTTTGATATACAAACAGCATGTAGCGATGTCAGAACAAAATAAAACTAAGTAGGATATGGTATTATCTTGTTTTCAAGAAATTTGATATAGGTTTAAAAAAATAGAATTTTGACCATTTGACAGATGATCTGTACCCAAAAAATGTGCATCTTCCAGCATTTACAAATATATTTCTTGGCTTTTCAAAAGACATATTAAATATTCTTGTGCAAAAAACTAGCAAATTGTTCAGTCTTTATTTTATAGGCTAATACTACTATAAATAAATATCTTTTTTTAAATACCTTTTTAGGCAAACAATGCTAGTAGTGACCAGCAAATGGAAGAAAAAGGAAAAAGAGAAGAAAAATTGAAATCAAAGTTAGACAAGTATAAAGAAGAACTGCTGAATGATGAAGATATTGTCAGCCAATATTTTGAATCTTTACAATTAGAATTGAAAGCGTACCAAGAGAAACGAAGACAGCAAGATGCAACGCTTATTTCTAAACTCAAAGAAGAAGAATTACAATCCAGAATAAGGTATTAAAGTTATGGTTATGCCACTCACAAGCCAATTAAGTTGTACATGTTTGAACAGAAAATATGGAATTTACACCCTGATTGTTCTATGTCACAACAATGTACATCTCTGTCTGGCAATGGTTCTGTTATTGAAATATGAATCTAAACGTTCACCACATTCGCCATCATTTTCTCCATTGTTTCATTCTGTACTGAAATCTACATATCGATTTATAACATCGAGTTTAGTTATTATGTTAATGTTTTCATTGTGCTTTTCTGAATGAGTGATATACCAATTGTTATAACGCAATTCTTAAGACATGTTTTCCCCCTTTTCACCCTAAGATTCCCCAATTCAGGAAAGTTCGTTTTAACAATTTATTTATTTATTTAGTACACATAATCAATCCCCAGGGGATTATTATAGGTAAAAATGGAACATTTTTACTAGAATCAGTTATGCTTCTATGCCCATTGGCAGTATTTTTTGTACATGTTAAATAGTACAATTGTCTATTGCCAGGTATGAAGAAACAATGACACAGTTAGAAAGAGACAAAGAAGAAATGGTCATGAAAAGACAGGAGAGGAAAGAATTGATGAAACAAAAAAGTGAAATGGCTACTCAGTGTAACCTTGACGATGGAAAGCCAGCACTGGAGGCAAGTAAGAAAGAACAACTAAGCACATATCCTGACTTTGAAGAAGATGCGCTGAGTAAATGGAAACGAAAACGACGACAGAAATCCTTAGAAGGGAAGATAACAGATGCTGGTCCAATTCTTACAGTCAACAAAATCTACACTGTCAGGGATGTAAACAAAAAGTCTTTCAAAACACCAACTCCACCTTCAACTCCAACCCCTACTCCTCGTATTACTCCATTTTACAGACACTTTGGACCAGACAGGTACACAGAATTCCTTGAAATATCCAGCAACTCAAAGTCAACACCAGAATTAAAGGGAGGACTCCAATTTGGACTAAGAGAGGAACCAGAGATTGAAGCACAAAAGAACAATGAAACTGACACTAAACAAAGTAGGGATTCTAGACTGGAAGGACAGAAAGATTTCATGAGTAAAATAACAGGGGAATACACTCCTAGATCTGAAGTAAAAGAGGAATCAACAACAAGACTTGCAGTGACAGGGGTGTTTGCACCTAGCCTTCAAATGACAAAGGAATCTCAACCTGGACTGGAAATGTCAGGGGGATCCACAACTATACTTGAAATGATGAAGGAGGATGATAGAAGACCAGATAAGGATTATACTAAATTAGAAATCAAAAGAGAATCTATGCCTGAACCAGAAACAATGACAGTATATAGAGATGAAATAAAAAGTGTAGATGTACCAACCACACCACTCAGTCAAGAAAATAAAACAATCCAAGGTGATAGGAAAAGTGCATTCAGAATCCCAACAACAGACAGATCACAGAGTGAAAAAACTGACAACGAGAATAAAATGAACAATACAGTATCTATGACAGATAGGAAAGGATTTCGTCGTTATACGCCTTCCATTCATAACGACCTGACATCAGGTGATATGAAGTCATTCGAACATAAACTTGACCTACCAAGTGTCACCATGACGTCAGTATCTTCACAGCCATTACATCATCCGCTTGTAATGCCAATGATTCCTCAGAGTAAAGGTGAACCTAAACATTCAAAGAGTGGTGTTGATGTCAGGCAGAAGAGATCACAGATGAAACGACAGATTCCTATAGATGACAAGTCTGTTGTTACCATGACAACAGCATCATATCCATCAAGTGCTCCAAGTTCACCTAGATTACAGCAGAGACGTTGCCATAGTTACACATCTCCAGTATCCATGTACAGTACAGAAAAGTTCTTCTCAGCGTACTCAATGCCTTTCATATCAGTCCTTGAGAGTTATTCACATCCACATAGAAAACTGATGAAGGATGGGATACAGATGAGAAGTTTACCAATTGATGTACCGACAAGAAGATCTACTGATGCACTGACAATAAACCACAGTAAGAGTAAGAGTTTGCCTTCACCAATGATATCTGGGCTTTCTCTACCTTCATTACACAGCAGAGATACTGAAATGAAAGCTGACCCACCGTTGGCTGGTAAGACCCCAATGATATCCGGGCTTTCTCTGCCCTCATTACACAGCATTGATACTGACATGAAAGCTGACAAAACATTGGCTGGTGAGACACCAATGATATCTGGGCTTTCACACAGCAGTAATACAGAAATGAAAGCTGATAAACCATTGGCTGGTAAGAAAATGCTAACTAAAATGCTAACTATTCCTACCATACCAAAACCACCTACCCCTGATGCTGCACTGGTACACAGAACAACAACCCCTCAAAAACAGATACCAACAACCCATGCCATACCAACACCACCTGATGCTACATTAGTACACAAAACAACAACCCCTCAAAAACAGATACCAACAACCCGTGCCATACCAACACCTGGTGCTGCACCAGACCCTCACACACAGCTACCAACAACCCCTCACTCATATTTACCAAGTATACCTACAACACAGGTACCAGCCTCTCCCAACACAAAGGTCCTAGCTACCCCTCCCACAAAGGTAACAGCTACCTCTCACATGAAAGTACCAGATACCCCTTACACACAGGCACCAGCTATCCCTCACACACAGATACCAGCTATCCCTCACACAAAAATACCAGATACTCCTCACATGCAGGTACCAGGTACCCATCACACAGAGGTACCAGTTACCCCTCTCACAAAGGTACCAGCTACTCCTCACACGAAGGCATCAGTTACCCCTCTCACAAAGGTACCAGCCACCCCTCACACGAAGGCATCAGTTACCCCTCTCACACAGGTACCAGCTATCCCTCACACACAGGTACTGGCTACCCCTCACACACAGGTACCAGCTATCCCTCTCACACAGGTAACAGCTATCCCTCACACACAGGTACTGGCTACCCCTCACACACAGGTAACAGCTATCCCTCACACACAGGTAAGAGCTATCCCTCACACACAGGTACTGGCTACCCCTCACACACAGGTAGAACTTAACAGGAAGGAAAACATAGAAACTCCAAAATCACACAGAATGTTAAAGTGTGATTCGCAAACCCCAATCACAGCAACCAGCCAATCATATCCAATTATGTCTCAGTTGTTGACAACAACCAGCCAATCACAACTGCAGTTGTTGACAACATCCAGCCAATCACAACAGCTGTTTACAACATCCAGCCAATCATATTATCCAATCATGTCTGAGTCGAGACGTAAGCTGATGGCAGATCTGAAGTCTTCAAGGTCAGAATTTAAAGTTGGGAAGAACACTGAAAGTCAGAAAAGGAATGGGAAAGATGAGGGAATGGAAACAGATAAAAAACAAGTCACTAACAGAAAAGACATTTTATCAGATGTTGATATACATCAACAAACTAGTGACAATGTAACTGATGATGGACTAGCTAGAGAACGTGATAAAGTGGAGACTTTATCATCAACCAACCAACAAACTCTGTTATCACCCAACAAACAGATCAAAAATAGTGAAAGTGCTGCAAGTCAGCTAACATCCATCCACCAAGCAGATGCAAGGGTCAAAGGTCAACATGCAGTTGTTGAAACACAATTCATGGTGTTGAAAGTTGAAGAAACTACAGTGTTGGAAACCAAACAAACAACTCCAAAGAAACAAGGTGATAAACCCAAAACTAAAAGTGCTACAATGATGGTTCGAATGGCTGCTAGACGACCTGGGGCAAAGGTCAATGATGAGGGCTTGGCAACCTAGGGCAAATATCAATAATGAGTACTAGGTGATGTTGGTCAATGGTGCAGGTGACCTGGGTCAGAGGTCAATGAGTATTAGGCAACATGGGCAAAGGTCAATGATGAGTGGAATTGACCTTGGGCAACAGTTATTGAGTACTAAGTAAACTGGGTCAAAGGTCAACCATGAGCATTAGGTGACCTGGGTCAAAGGTCAAAGATGAGTGATTTCATTGTCATAAGTATATCTAGTCAGCAGTTACAAATTCTTTATAAATTGTTTATCTAATTGTTTGATTTAATGATAATTAAAAGTAAATATTCCATGACTTGTATAATATATTTACATTATTTTGATGATCATCTGGTAAGTTTAGTCAAGAAAAAGGTTTAGATGAGTAGTAATTTCAGTACATGTATTTGGTGGTTGTTGTTGTTGTTGTTGGTTTTGTTTTGTTGGTTGTTGTTTTTTTTTAGGGGGAGGGGCGGTTCTGTTGGTTCTTTGTTTACTTAGTTTTGTCATTTGAAGTCATGCATTAATGATATCTGTTAGTATTTGTCATAATACAGACAATAACTAGTTAACATTTTCAACATTATCAGAAGTTTGATAATGTCAGTTATGTATCCATGGCAACAGTAAGCTAGAAATCACAATATTGTTGTCATGCATTTCATTCCACTGATACATTTACATTTTATCTAAGTTTACAAATTCTTTTACTTTCACCTGTGCATGCAGTACCTCTCCAAAATCTATTTTTTAAGTTAAATTTGTAATTCCAAGATTATAAAATTGATTTAATAATTTGAAAAAAATTGATTTATTTGTATTTATGTAATATATATGTACCAACTCAAATAGGTATCATGAGAAGGTACAATCAGAGTTTTTTGCTGTAAATATTATCTATACTAGAGAAAGTCATTTTGTGTTTATATATTTATATACAGGGTTACTGTTACAAAGTTGTATTATCCCAGCCAATCTTGCAGAATTGCTCAGTGACATCCTTGTATTAAACTGAGTGTAGTAAGAATACACTTGGTTTGCCAAAGTGGGCTCATAATTGTTAAAAATAATATATTATTACATTGATTTAGATATTATACATTTTTGTTTCAAAAACTTACATACACTAGTGGTTTAGTTGTCAATATTCATTATGAATTCACTTTTATATATTATCTCATTACATTTTTTGTATTCACCCTAAACCTGTTCATTTTACTCATTAAAGAGTCAGTTTTGAATAATTCTGACTCAAATAGTCATCAGTTGTTCCTGTGTGTAATTTTACAGACTATAAATCTATTTAACAGCATGTAAGATATCAGTGTTAACTGTGCACTTTTTTTTTTTTTTTAACCTTTCCCTATTTTTACATGCAATGTACGTCTCTGTGCCAGTGTGTTTAAGTGGTGATGATGATGATGATGATGATGATGATGACGATGACGCCAACGCCGACGCCGTCAACGATGATGACGACGACGACGACGACGACGATGATGATGATGTCTGTAAGGTACGCCGTGATGGTGTGCCCTCAAACATAGGCCAACCCCTAACAATATATGTGAGAGGAGGCCGGTGAGGGCGAAACGTCACGACGTATCTTACAGTCTAATGATGATGATGATGATGATGATGATGATGATACTGTAAGCATAAGATATTTTCACAATTAAAAAATTGTGCAATTTCACTGTCATCAGTAAGTTTTGAAAGACTTAAATATTTACTATTTACCAGACCAGTAGGTATGTACAAGGAAAGCATTATAGTAACTATTTATATTTGCATTTTCATTGTCGAGTGAAGTACGTATGAGTATGATGATGACGATGATCTGTCGCTCCCCTTTCACTGGTCAGCAGCTGGTCTATTCTAAACCTGTTCCACCAGATGAGATCCTTTTTCACCAGATAGTACACAACATTAGTGTGTATAGGAATCACATGATTACTGATTACACTTTCAGTAGTATCACTCAGGTTTAGCTGGCAAGTAATTCATGGAGACGATGTTGTTGGGTAGTTATGATGGCTGTACAACACGCATAGCTCTAAATTGTACAACAGATCTTTAACATTACTAGACAAACTTTGCCTATATATGTATATTCAAGATATGTGAACCCCTCTGAATAATTAATATACATCAGTCATAGTGTGTGCAATGGTACAGCGCCCTCTATAGGTAAAAAGACAAGTCCTTAGCCATTTCTTCACTGAATACTTGTATCGACTTTGCAAAGGTCTTGCAACATTCCTAATTCAGGTAGAGAAATTTGTCAAACTATGTACTTTAATATGTAACATTACCTCATAGATTGACTTTCAAATGAAATTATGTAAAATTATGTGATACTAAATCATGAATATTGATTTACAAGCATTGAGGAGAGATAGGAGAAAATCAAACCCAGATGACTTCTAGACTAAGGCTATAAGCATGATATATTGACGACTGACGATATGAAAATTCAATAGGTTTGTGATCTTGGCTAGCTCTAAGTTCTCATGTAAGATGTTAAGGTTAAGAAGCAATACACAGTAGGAGTGAGGGGAAAGAAATCGGGGGAATAACCCGTCCTGTCTTGATTATTGTCAGATGAACACATTCAAGTCTTGAGAGGTGGAGGTTAATGGGGGAGTGACATGTTTGTGTTTTGGGATGAATACATCATTCAAATCAGTCGAGGGGTGGGTAAATCAATGGCGGCAGGGGGGATTGGCCTGTGTTGCATTGGAGAATATACACATCAGGCCAATCTTTGGAGAGGAGTACATGATAAGAGGTGAGATTCTGTTGTCATACAGTTGGAAGCTGTACACACCAAGTGAATCTGAAGGGGAGGTACATAGGAAGTGTGATGTGTCGAAGTTGTACAAACCAAGACAATCTAAAGGGAGGTACGTAGGAAGTGTGGTGTGTCTTGTGTTGGAAGATGTACAAACCAAGTCAATCTGAAGGGGAGGTACATAGGAAGTGTGGTGTATCTTGTGTTGGAAGATGTACAAACCAAGTCAATCTGAAGGGAGGTACATAGGAAGTGTCGTGTGTCTTGTGTTGGAAGATGTACAAACCAAGTCAATCTGAAGGGAGGTACGTAGGATTAGTGTGGTGTATCTTGTGTTGGAAGTAGGAAGTGTGGTGTATCTTGTGTTGGAAGACATACACATAAAGTCAATCTGAAGGGGAGGTATGTAGGAAGTGTGGTGTGTCTTGTGTTGGAAGTTGTACAAACCAAGACAATCTGAAGGGGAGGTACATAGGAAGTGTGATCTGTCTATTGTGCTGGAGGATCTATACTTTATTCAAAATGTTGTATTTGGGCTGCAGGGGGTGGTCTACTGTATTGGACATTAAAACCATAGTGTGCAAGTGTACATGTTTGGGAGAAGACAGTATGATGAGTGTATGTAGTTTGTTTGCATACAGATATCATAATCTATCACACATTCAGGTAAAAGAGAATCAAAAACAAGATGTGATTTAGCTTGTAAAGACATTTAATTTAAACTGTTTTAGAAGTAAAACAGTGGCAAGTCAAAGAAGTTGCATATCATTCATCAGTCATCTTATATCGTAAAGGACAATTAAAAAACCTCTCCTTATAAAATAGGGCAGTTTGATTCTTGTGCCAACTTTTTACAATTTTTAAAGACTGCAGACTGACACACTACACAGTAGAGTCCAAGACTGGCAGTCATGCTGTACAGTTACTGTGGAATTCCATCAAAACTACACTTTTACGAAAATCAACACATTACAAATATTATGCTGAAATCTTTTGTTTCAGCTTTCATATCTAACACACACATAATTAAGAATAGAAAACAAGTTTACATGAATTTACAACACGTTTTAACAAAATAACACACACAAGCCTTTCTTTTGACCTGGTCACACTTTGTGTTGATTTCCAGTCAAAGTATGGTTATGTGGAATATGAACTGAAAACTTGCTTGAAATATGTATACCAGAGAATCTGGAAGGTTTGCGAAAACACCTAGCAACTATAAAATAATTGCATTGTAATGTTCAGGGTGTGCAGTATTGCATCACTGATGTCTGACATTGCCTTTAAAGGCATGGATGGCTTTAAGTCTGTGAGGGTTTGACATGCAATGTAGCCTTCTTTAACCTATTTCCATTCAATCTGATTAAAATCTGATGTAGTGAAAGTAGCTTGGTTGCTTTAATTAGCTCTATTTTCCATTGCTTAGTCAGTGTTGTTTGTTTTCAATTTTGTTGCTCTAGGTGATCACCGATCAGATTGTTTTAAATCGAGATCTGTGATTTTACTTCTCTGTCTCACTAATCCTATGTGGAGATAATCCTCAGTAGGATTAAGACTATAAACAGCTACATCCACCGCACCTACAACTTGACTAATCTTGTCCTGTTTCTATTTACAATTCTAGTATACATATTTCAAGCAAGATTTGACTCACATGCAGTAAAGACAACACTGTAGTAGCCTATATAGTAATTTCATCTGTCACTGTTCCTCACATTTATCATAAGTTTAAATAATCTGCTATGTGTTATTAACAAATACATCAACTGTCCTCTGTACACACTATACAGCTGTATGTACACTCCAACATGCAGATCACCAAAATAGACCAAATCTCTCCAAAAACCCTCTATTTGTGTCATTTTTACAAAATTTACAGTTTCTTATTTCCTTCATCTTTTTGTCATTATTTTTTTTGTCAGTTGCCCAATATACATCATTTGCTGGTTCCTCCCACTTGTTGTAACTATAGCTGTTATCTAATACATACATGGATAATTCGGAAAATAAACTGCTACAATATTACGACCAGGTCCTTTTTGGTCCGAGCTATCATTAACATGTCATTTGTCAATAGCAAACCTAGATTTAGTGTGCACTACAAGTAAACTGATATGTATGCTCTCTCTGTATTAGTCTCTGCACGACATATATTCCTGTATCATGAATTTGTATTTAAATTATATGTAACTCTATCAGTGTATTCCTGTATGTATTCTCTCACTGTATCTCTACATGTCATGTATTCCTGTATGTATAACTCTATCAGTGTATTTGTCTCTACATGTCATGTATTCCTGTGTATACTTTATTGTGTTTCCTGTGTCAAAGTGCAACTCTGCAAATTACAGTAGACTGTGTTCTCTGTACCCGTGCAATTGCCTACATTCTGTGTATATACCCAACTGTGAATATTATGCTCCATATTTGTGAATTGTGTATTCAGGCGTATATCTCTACATTCCACTGCATTTTCAGTTACTATACATCTCTAAGCATGTGTTCTCGAGGTCACTGTGTACTTTCATTCTGTACTTGCCATGTCTGTATATCTTTGTATACCCCTGTATGTGTATCCCTTATCTGTGTACAATTCCTTGTATCTAATGCCCCCATGCTATAGTGTAATATCCCTCCATACATGGTCTGTACATCTTAGTACAAGTTCTTCAGATTATTACATATCTCTGTATGTGTTCTCTGTACCTGCATATCTCTGCATTCTTCATGTCTGTATACCCTGTATTATGTACGTATATATACCTTACATCCCTTTGCATGTGTTCTCAAGGCCACTATTCATCTGTACTCTGAATACCTAACTGTATATCACTGTACATATGTTCCATGTCTCTGTGCATACAGATCTTTTTCCATTGTCCAAGTCAGTCTTTATCTCTCTATGCTGTATGCTTTCTATACTCTGTACATAAGCTTTCTATATTTTGTGTATACTAGCTATTTATACAATGTAAACTACCACTGTATACAGTGTGTACTAGCTCTTGTATTATCCATGCACTCTATACTGTACACTTAGTGCTCTAGACTCTGTATACTAGCATTCTATACAGTATATACTAGCTCTCTTGTGTTGTCCACATCACACTTAACTTTGTATACTACCTCAGTCTCTATACTATGTATACTGGCTCTATATACACTCTGTATACTAACGCTCTATATTCTGTATACTAGCTCTCTATACTAGTTCTCAATACTCAGTATACTAGCTCTCTATACTCTGTACAACAGCTCTATACATTGTATGTTAGGACTATTTGTTCAATATATATCGTTTGTACACTCTCTGTACAACCAATGCACTTTTACATAGCATGGAAAACTGAAGGGCTAGGGAGGCAAATAAATAGGATTTTTCTTATCATAAATATAGATACCAAATTGTCAGCTAAGTGCTTTAAATAAAGTTTTTTTTTTTATCGATGGAATGTGTGCTCTAAGTTTAAATACAAATTGCATTAGGGAGGGTACACTATGCTCACGTATTACTATACAACAAGAACAGGTCAAATTTCAACATACCAAATCAACGTAACCATGACAACACTTTTCATAACAAAGTTGTTTCAAACTGCCCTATACAATTGGCAAATCAACAAAGAATCATAATATCAAAATTATTCATCAATTTTGACAATAAAAACTGTGTAAGTTCTAAGTTCATTACCAGCAGAGTAAAACTCACACAAAAGTCCTATTTAACGCCGCCACTGCCCAATATGGTACACCAAAGCTGCTAAAAAATAACGAAATAAAACAATTTTGTTGTGAACCTCTCAATTGTACATCTATTTACATAGTAATCTTTGTACAAACCAACATTTCATTGCCAATAATAAAAACACTTTTTGCCTTTCAATATCTTTTTTTGTTCCAAAATAAAAATTTACAGGAAAGAACACACAAATTTAGTTCTCTTTACACAGAACAGAAAACTATAATAATTTGATATAAAGACGGAATATATATTAAATTGCAATTTTACAAAGAAATATGAATAAACTGCTACAGAATTGGAAAATATTGAATATAAATGTCAACAACACACACACAATAAAATATGACCATTATGAAGTGAAGAGTAAAGCTAAGCAGTTATATGGTAATAACTGGTTGTATATGATTTCATCAGGACAGTGAGTGTTATTACAATAGTTCATCAGGTAGTGTAAATTTTGGATTTTTTAAAATATTTTGTTTTTTGTAGATGAAATCTTGTGTGTAGAAGAAGTAAAGACAATGAATTTATATCAAACATGGAGTAGTAATAGCACTGATGCTAATATTCTAAGTTCACTATTTAAGTACCAATGGTGTAGAAATCGCTAGGTTTTTTTGGAAGACATGAACTACCCCATTGTTGCATTGCTTCAGAGATGGTGATTTTATCAACAGATAATAAAAACCTTTCACTACTAAAAGTGTTTAAAATAAGTTTGCTGCTCAAGTACATAGGCTAAGATATGTTAGGAATTACTCCTCTGTTCAAAACAAAAAATATCACAAAACAAAATGATATACTCTGATAGTACCGGTACATTCTAGTACTACTAGTATTTGTATAAACCATATATATGGTTCTAGCAACATAATACCATCCCATACTAGTCACTCGCATAATACTAGCATTCTTTTCTTACTGCACTGCTTGCACAATGCTGGCATATTGTCTAGTGGCTACAACATGCTGGCATTCAGTAACACAATTACTAACACTAGCATGCTGCATGAACTGTTCGCATTATACTAGCAGTTTGAAATACTGATCTAGGATTCTACAGCGTGCTAGTGAAGTGCTAGTACACCATTACATATAAACTGACTAATAATGCTAGCATTATTCCATGAAATGGCACATTTCAATAAACTGCCAGCACAGTGCCAGTACTTGTATCAGAAAACTGCTAGCATACTACTTGTTCACTTAGTCAGCTGTATGGTCACTCTAGTACAAAGCATAGCTAATGAAATAAAACTAAAGACAACAAAACAAATATGTTTCTTTGATGTCCAGGTAGTGAAACTAGTAATGTGGCCTGTAATAAAATCTCTATTGTCTTATTCCATAGTTTATATCCTCTCTCTCTATACAGTTTTTAAAAATGTTTCCAATCTTTGGAAAACAGCACAAAACAAACATAAACCGACCAACACATGATTTGCTCCCCATTCATCATTTACTATGTGGACGGGGTGGTCATCCTGACAACATTACTTTCAGTAAAGTTGTGACTTTAGACCACTCTATTTGACTTTCTGTTAATTCATCACTGCTATATACTGATGAAGTTGATAATTTAATCTGTTCAGGACATCATCCAACTCAATAGTTGTTTACTCTAACTACTGCTACAAAATTCTACTGACGCTAGTTAATGATCACATGGTACAAATGTTTCCTAAACATCACCAAAGGCAAACTTAGACATCAAAGGAGATTGGGAAACAAATCATTTTGACTTAGCTTTATCCCTAAATGTGAATAAAGGATATTGGATATATGTATAAAGCATGCATTTGATATCAAGTGGCATTATCTGCACAGATATTGTGTTGGTCCATGGTGACGCTACACTTGACAAATGAAAAGAAATCAGTTTATACTAACAGAGATTATACAAATACACACACACACACACACACACACACGCACAGACAGCTGTGTATAGTCAAATCTGAACATACACCTAGTTAAACTCTTTTTGTCCTAGAATATGGAAAATTGAAAGACTATTGACAGTACCTTGTCTCTTATTGTTTTAGTTTTACAGGGAAAAACTTGACTGTATATTGCTGAAATGTCATTCACTTCAAAGTAAAACAATTATATCAAGACTACAATATACTCTGTACTGTTGTGAAAACCATATATTCAGCATACGCTATCGAGGATGGAAATCAAATATATTCACAAAAGTAAAGATATTTATCGTACCAGCTTCAATCTATGATGATCATCAGCTGTACATAGATATATGACGTTGTTGCTATGGATACTGTACCTGCTATACATAGATATATGATGTTGTTGCTATGGAAATTTCAACAGCTGTACATAAATGTATGTTTTTGCTATGGATACTCTATCAGCAATACCCAGGTATATGATGTTGCTATGGAAACATCTTCAGAATTACATAGATATATGATGTTGCTGTACAAAGTATCAGCTGTATTTAGATATTTAATATTGTTGCTATGGAAACTACCAGCTGTGATTTTGCTATAGATATCCAATCAAATAATGCACACTATTCCAACAACAGGATATACTCCCAGATAACCTAACATCAATAGTATTGTCACTTGACAGGATACATTCACATTCACTGCCCAATACTAGTATCTCAATATACTGTTTGCAGATATCCAAATAAATATGCTAATCTATCAGCCAGATATTTACACCTGGTTGCACAATATCTCAATCATTATTTTCAGATATCCAAAGTAAAGTACATCTATCAACCAGATATTTACAACTGGTTGCACAATATCTCAATCATTATTTTCAGATATCCAAAGTATAGTACATCTATCAACCAGATATTTACAACTGGTTGCACAATATCTCAATCATTATTTTCAGATATCCAAAGTATAGTACATCTATCAACCAGATATTTACAACTGGTTGCACAATATCTCAATCATTATTTTCAGATATCGAAAGTATAGTACATCTATCAACCAGATATTTACAACTGGTTGCACAATATCTCATTATATTGTTTTCAGATATCCAAAGTATAGTACATCTATCAACCAGATATTTACAACTGGTTGCACAATATCTCATTATATTGTTTTCAGATATCCAAAGTATAGTACATCTATCAACCAGATATTTACAACTGGTTGCACAATATCTCATTATATTGTTTTTCAGATATTCTTCAAACTATGTTCAAACCACTGGTAAACGTAACACAAGTATCAACCAGGTATTTATCAATGGTTGTACAAATATGTAGGTACTAGGAGTATATACTGCTGTTGGATATCTTTCAAGTTATAGGTCAAATATCTCAAATATCTTGTATCTATACATCATCTAGTTTCTATATTCATCAAGGTACAGTTGAACTGTACTGTGAAATTTATCCACAGCAATATACAACAACTGGAGGGAATTATCCATGGAATGGGTTTCCATTAACAGGTCTACATCTAGGGGAATATATTCACGCCTTAGATTAGATTGAGTGTCTGTCTATAGCTTTATATCAAAACTGATATTCAGTTGGTGGTTGTCATCCATCATAAATATACAGCAGCACAAGATATCCATCAAACAATTGCCAGCAGTCTTATATCTTCATTCAATCCATCTGACGACTGGCTGGTTCATACCTACGGAAAGTCCATCCAGAAATCAGCTGATGACCGGCTTGTATCTTCAGTATGTCTATCCAACCCAGAAATCAGTTGATCGACTCAGACTGCCATCTTTGTACTGCAGCTAGGTACATGTATGTGAAATGTCTGTCATTAACATTATTGTACAGTAGTTACCCTCTATATGTTAATAAGTGTGTTTCTAATCATTCTATCGAGTTAGACAGCCTGGAACATTGAAGAGGCCAGATTACAAAATGATTTAAGTTATGAAGTCTATTGTTAATTATTGATATTTTACTTTGTTGGTGTATTGGGTACACTGCTACTTGCACTTGTGTCCATTGGTTCACTCTGCATCTGAACAGGAACAAAGCCTGACCTCTCTGCCATAAACAAACAAACAAACAAACAATAGTGTTAACATCTTACACGGCACATTTTTTGCCTTGTTTAAGTTGTTTGGTAAATGCTATATCTGTTTGTTTTTACTTTGCCTTTGATAAACCAGTTTTGTAACTTTTTGCCAAATTTTACAAAAGAACAGACATTCGTCTTGTCATCTTTTGATGAGGTATTTACATAATCAACTTATTGTATAATGTTGCATTGTTTCTTTATGGGGCTGAGGTTGTATATTGTGAGAGAGAACTTTGACAGATACATAGCATGCAATGTTCTCCATACATGTGTGTGTGTTAGTTGCTATCTATGGTTTGACATGCTAGCCATGCTGTGTTAAAATTTGCATTATATTTATAGTATAATGTCGCATGCAAGTCTTGTTATCCTGATATTCTAACATGTGCTCATGTGTTCATCTTGGTTTGTGGTATAGCATGTCACTGTCTGCAAACCCATCCTTTGTACTAATTTATGCTGCTATGTCATGTTGTGTTGTTCTGTGCTGTTCTTGGATATGAAGTACCATTCTGTGCTGAGGTGTTATGCTGTTTTAAGTACTTTGTTCAGCTGTTCTGTGCCGGGTGATGCTGTACCATTATGTACCATAGGGTCATGCTATGTTGTGCCAAACTGCTCTGAGCTAGGCTAGGCTGTCTTGTGTTGTGCTGTGAATGGCTGACATGTTGTGTCATACTGTGCTGTGTTATGCTACACTGTGCTGTCTATGGCTGAGTTGAACTGCTCTGAGCTAGGTTGGGTTGTACTGTCTGCGCTGTGTAGTGTGCAGTGCAGAGATGTGTAGAGATATGCAGTGAAGTGCAGTACTATGCAGTGTTATGATGTGCAGTACTATATGCAGTGCTGTGCTGGTGGTCATAAAAGATTGATCTTACCTTGATCTAGTAAGGGTTCATCAGCGTTTACTCCTGGTATCATGCCTATAAATAACAGAAGACAGGACATCTCATTCCAGATTTCTCTATTTCATATAATGTCAACATGGAAATGTGTTCATGTAGAATATCAAGACTGTCTCTGTCAACTTGTCTCCCTTTACACTTTCCACACAATCAGCCAATCATCTTACACCTCCCACTATCTCACAAATAGCCTGCACAAACACTTGCCATTCTGAAGTCTCATTTTTCTAGTTTTTTTTTCTATTTCACTCCAATTCAAAGATGGTACTTATTCTCGAATACAGTCAATAATATATTTCACTAGCATCTAAATTTGGTCAAGACTTTATCCTGAAGATAGCGATGACGGTTTTGCAAGAGTTGTTGCAATGTGCTCCACTGAGAAACAAAATGCTGTTCACTTTCCAACTCACCTGTGAGTAAAGCATAATCACTTGTTTCGTCCAACACAAGAGGAGTTGTCCATCTGGGTATGGGTGTTGTTCTTGGTGTGGTACGTGGTGTGGCAACTGGTGATGCTAACAAACTGAGTGTGGTAGGGCTTATAGCCTGCATATTGACTGGACTGATACTGGGATATGATAACAGCTATAATAAGACAGACAAACAGATAACATCATTCAGTATTTGAACATCAAATTTATCAACACATAGCTAAAGTGATGGAAAGAGATAAAATTACATCTACACTCCTAAATGTAGAATTGCAAAATAAAATCTATCCTGTAAAGTCACGTGACTTTCTCTTTTGGGGTGTACATTATTTATTGCTGAAATTTGAGACCATTAATGAAATAAATATTTTCCTTTTTGACTTCAACTGACATTTCTAAGGTACTTTGATAGTTAGAAGTACAATTATGAATTGACAGCATCACCAACATCTAGATACAATGCTAACTCTATCTGCTGTTTTCTTTTCTTCAACCGACCCCACTCTTAATGTTGTGATGAGAACCATAAAAGTTAATACAGTCACCCTTCCATGTTACATACAGAACAGTCTTAGTTTCTTTAATTCAATCATCTTTCTTATCAAAAGAAGAAATCCAAAATAATTTACCTGTTGTTGGGAATGAAATAAACCATTTTCATGCCTTCCTAATACTGTAAATGGGCTAGTCATAATGGTTCTACTTGCTGGGGGTGTAGATGGACATGATGTGATTGCACTGCTAGAAGTTGTATTCAGACCATTGGATACATTACTAGATGTGGTGGACAAGCCAAGAGATGTACTGATACCTGCAAATCAAACCATTACTCGAATTATAAACATGGTCTGTCTTCAATATTTACTAAGTACATACATAATGCATTCATGACCTATAGTGACATATGTCGTCCTCACATTCTATGTATTTCACATACCCTATCTCACTCAAATTAAGACTACTTGAAATAACCCTATCTCTTCAAAATTGACCATTTCACCCCCCCCCCCCATAACCCTCAAATGGTGATTATTTTACACCCCCATTACCCTCAAACGGTAACTATTTCACACCCCCATTACCCTCAAATAATAACCCTTAAATCAAGACTATTTGACAAACCTGACACATTAGTGGGTGAATGTAACGTGATGCCGGTTGATGACACTGTTTGAGCACTACCACTGGCAGAAACTGTTGCATTTGTTCCCGATACCATAGCAACAGGTCGTGCCACTGGTGGTGGTGGAGGGGGTGGCAGCATGGTGGCAGGGATGAAACCAGCTATCTTACTTGGACTGTTTGCATGTGTGAGACCAGTAGCTTTGCTCTGTGGAAAGGAACACAACAAATGAGTAAAATGTTTAATAACAAGTGGGTCACAGGATGATAAGGATGTAATATTTGAAACCAATAAAAATCTTGCGTTACATCTTTATCAAATGATATGCTTCAAATGCACTCTCTGAATGTATGGTCAGATTATCAACATTACATTTAATTTACCGATCCAAAGATGTTGACAGATCATCAACATCTACCAATCCAAATTTTCATACATTCTGAGTGAATGGATTTACTTGCCGAATGAATAGGTGTGAACGGGTTAAAACTGCTTACATTGTGGTAAATCAAGTCAACTGGAATTGTGCGCAACGAAGACTGTACAGAGACAGGTATAAATCCTGATGTGTGTGTACTACTACTGGTTGTTATACCATCATCACTGCTTTTTGTGTGCTGTGGAAATAAATACAGATAAAATATGTAAGATTAAAACAAACCATATATCGATTCTGTGTGCTTTTTGACACAAATACAGATAAACTAAGGTAAGTTAATAAGAGAGGATCAATGGTTATCATATGGAAACAAAACCACAGCACATGAAATATAACACATGTTAAATACAAAGTCGGCCTAAATCATATGCCAATGTCATCAGTTTTGTAATGCTACATCATGATAGTGTGTGCCTATGTCATCAGTTAGAACTGCACCATAAAAATGAGTATTTATGTCATCACTTCTGTAGTGCTACATCATGATAATGTGAGCCTATGTCATCAGTTCTGTAGTGCTACATCATGATAGCGTGTGCCTATCTATGTCATCAGTTATGTAGGTCTGCATCATGGCAATGTGTGTCTATGTCATCAGTTATGTAGTTCCACATAATGGCAAGGTATGTGTATGTTATCAGTTCTGTATTTCTGGACAATGGAAATGCACATGTATTGTCTCTGTCAATGTCATCCTTTTGTCTTTCTACATCACTAGATATGGACTCTAGGTATTTCATTTTCCCCCAACATGAAAGGTCACCCCATAGCAGTGAATACATGAATCAGTGAGTTGACTGACCTGTGGTTGAGCTGCCTGTTGGTTAGCTGCATCCTGACATACTAACTGTACAAAGTCAGACAATGGTGTATCCGAGTTTGGCTGTAACCTGTACTGTTGGTAATATCCAGTTGGTTGAAAATGAGAATTGTATGACGACACTGTAAAAGAAAGGAAAACATTACATTGTAAAATTGAGATATTCAGTTAGTTGAAGAATCTCTTTATTTACCTTTTCTTTCATTGCACCCATTTCTAAATAGCTCATTGAATGAAATCTAGCACTCATAAAAAAACAAAGGTAGAAACTACTCTACTCTAAAGAGGGCAGTATTGATATCTTACCTGGTAATCTACTATTGTTATGTACTCTTTGTTGCACGTCTACTGTCATTGGTTGTGGAGCTGTCGCAGCGTGAGGACTATGGGTATGGTGTGTATTAGCTGTCTGTGTAAAACTGGAGGCTTTCTCTGTTTTCACTTTGGTGACATGTGCCACATTGGGTGAAGGCAATGCAGGACTTGCACCTGTCAACAAAGCATATAATATCTCGCATATTAATTATTCATAATTCATTATACTTAGCATGAGTCAGGCTAGTTTTAACAATCTATCACTAAAACAATTAATTCATTGGGAACACACAAAGGTCTCAGATCCCTGAGAGGAAGTCATTTAAAAGGACAACACAACAGAATGCAACAGGCATAAATATCTGATATTCACTTTGTACATTCACCATACAATCTCATAATTATGATTGTGTATATTTTTCCACCATGCCCTACAATAGGGTCCCTTAGGGTCTTAATGAATAGGTACACAAATTTACATGAATGGAACAGTCTACACAATATTCATTCAAGCCATATACAATTAGCATGGTAGGAACAGACTCTACAAAACAACAGTGCAAGTCATACCTAGCACCATTCAGAATTAATAAAATATTTACTGTTACATCATTTCCAAACTCCACCTACGATATATTACAATACACACTTCTGAGTGCACTTGGGGTTGCATGTAGTACCGAAGGAGGGGGGGAAGGAGGTGTATGTTCAAACTCTACTGCACTGCATTGACTGTTTGGTTTTGTTTATTTCAAATGCCAACACAGCCATCAAAACATTCACAATTGTTTTCAAACATCTATTTTTAACTGTCGGTAGACTACAAGGGAATTCTTAAAGATAATTCATCACTTCCAAGCCATACCTGGATCTACATCACTTTGCCAGCTGGAAGACTGACTAGACAGTGACGCCGGCGACCTGCCATAGTAGCTATTGACATTATCTGTCTCTTCACCAACACTATCTGCATCATCCTCTGTTGACATTGTGCTGGAATTTCTCTTCATACGTTTGAGATTTTGCGGTTGTGTTGTAGGCACACTCCGTCTTAGACCAATATTACGTGACATACTCTGGTCAGCACTGAAGTTATAGAATGTAGGACTGTCCAGTTCACCTAAAGTGGACATACGATGAGCACCATTGCTTTCCATTATGGGAGCTGATGTAGAGAACAAAGATTGATCGGTTAATGCTCTTTTTTTACTCTACAAGCACATCTCAAAATTTTTTTATTGTTTTACTTTCATTGTAGTAGGTGCATTCCAAAGCAGTAACAATTCCTGACTGGTTTTAACACCATGGAGCTTTTTTGTTTCCCATTTTTTGAAATCTCGGGCATCTGCTTCTAGATATTAATGAACAACTTATGACAAGGTTATCCTCAGTGTTGTTCAACTTGTCATCTTTTCCTGATATCAGTAACTCAAACCAGCTGGGTTAGATTCTCCTGATTCTGACAATATTTTTTTCAAACACTAAAGAAGCACAGATTGACAGAAAGACTTACTTTTTGTAATTCTCATTAATTCTTGTGCCGAGAAAACTCCACTGGAACAAAAATTGTCCACACCACAATGACCATTGACCACTGTCAAACAAAGCAGGGTTACCCGTTATTAACATTGAACTTAATATACTGAACCTGGTACAAATACAGTGGGTAATATACATGTAGCATGATGAAGTTTGTGAATTTGACCGTAGACCATACACTTGTATGGTCTATAATTTGACAATGTAAGTTTATGCATAAAAGATACACTACATCAAAGCAAGTTACACACCATCTCAACCGTTTCAACTGAGCAGAAATATTTTCATATGTATAGTGTATATGCATGTATTGTGTAGTTTTCCACAAAGCCTTGGATGTGGTACTTGTTGGCATCAAAATATTGCCAGGTTTCTTAGTGTTAACTCTGTTTAGGGCAAACACCAAATCTCAATACTGTAATATAGTATTGAGATTTGGTGTTTGCAGTAAACAGACAATATATTTCACAGCAAATGGTTAGAAACTCCTGAACAATGAATACACTATATACAAATCAAATTTAGTGTTGGTACCTGTATATTAGTACTCTAGTGTTGGTATTTGTTGCCTCCTATTATTGCAAGGCTACTGTCTGCTATATTGTGTTTCATCTAATACATTATTTTAATAATCCATACAACATTTCCTACATCACACAATTGGACATCCCTTCGGAATACAGAACCATGCATGGTTCTATGCTTGATAACATGTATCAGAATTAGCCAAGTGATTCTATGCTTGATAACATGTATCAGAATTAACCATGTGGTTCTATGCTTGATAACATGTATCAGAATTAGTCATGTGGTTCTATGCTTGATAACATGTATCAGAATTAGTCATGTGGTTCTATGCTTGATAACATGTATCAGAATTAGTCATGTGGTTCTATGCTTGATATTAAACATGCATCAGAATTAGTCATGTGGTTCTATGCTTGATAACATGTATCAGAATTAGTCAAGTGGTTCTATGCTTGATAACATGTATCACAATTAGCCAAGTGGTTCTATGCTTGATAACATGTATCAGAATAAGTCATGTGATTCAAAGACTGCCGACATAAATGTATACATTAACAATCAGTACACCACTTCAATGGCGTGACAACATACCAATGCATGATGGGATACCATGTAAATGACCTTTATATTGATTGGGATTAATAATCAATACTTGCATCTGATGTCTCTTCATCACCTTTTTTATCTACACCATTTTTAACTTGATCCAATTTCTCTACGCTCATTTTCACAAAGTTTAAAGTCCTAAAGGTATCCACATCCAAGTTTACAGTAATTCCAAGATCACTAAATTTGTAATTCCGTTCTTTCGAAATAAATTTTTCCCCACAAACAATAAATGTAATAAAGTAATTATTTCAATGAAGGTTTTCCAAATACGTAATCAGTTTTTAAACCTGTCAGAGCAAGCTGTTACAACAAATGTAATGACACGTCCTTGAGTTTGTGCGGAATCAATTTCCAAGTAAATGAGATGTGCTTGTCTACATCAAATATGTGTCTGAATAAATCCATAATGAAATGCAATTATCTATGACCTTGTCAGCAACTTAATTCACTTCCTCTTTAATAAACACTTCTAATTAAATGACATGTACATTTCAATCAGAATTACAGGCAAGATAATTAGAAAACAAAATGTTTAATGAGTGTATATCTTAGACACGGTATCAGACATGTATAAATTAACTATTAATTCACTTAATTCACAGATGTCTGAGTGCTTCTGTCACTTTAGTCTGGTCATTCTCATAATGTTATAATTTGTTCACTGACCATCCACCTGCCTAGCTATAGACAGTGTCATCATACCATAGCTTTATAGACAAACCTATCTGCAGTGTTCTCTGTAATTTACACACTGCTTGTTATAACACTCTTTCATCTCCCTCAAAACTTACACGTCCATCACAATACATCCTTGCCTATAATTTATAAAGTACACTTCATTATTAAAACCTTTATTCATCTCTCCCAATAAGTTGGTTATACATAGGTTATAATGTATATTACTATCCTAGGGTAACTACATATTCTTTCCTCAGTAAAGGCTACTGTTCACAATATTCAGAAGCAAATATTGTACATATCTGTTTCTGTTTGAATACTTGAGACTGTTTCAAGCAAAAATTACATATACGTCAGTTTTCAAGACATACCCAAATCTCCATCTATTTCTTAACTTCTTCAATGTCAAAAAAAAGGCCACACTCATTCAATGTGCAATAGGGTAAACTGTTTAACACTTCATATTGCATTGTGTACTGACATTCTCTTTTTTGCTATGTGCCCTCTGAGTCAATTTGATACACCACTGACACACAGCAATTCTTGCGTATGTGACCTAATAAATTGCATGTTTGCCTATCAACATATGATTTACTATGTGGTGGCTCACCAGGAAACCCAGTATCTGTCATTTTGACCTGCAACAAAATATTTCTTCTCTCTAGAGGGTCTGCAGTGTGCTATTTGTACAGACTGCTCATGTTTACATTACTTTTATAGAGTATGGTATTCAGTATACAGACTGTCCATGTTTGTATACTTTTATCACCATGGTATTCCTACTTTCTAGTTGCCATGGTATTCCGTATACAAACTGTCCATGTTTGCATATTGCCATGGTATTCCTTCTTTCATCTCCTATAAATGGAATCTCTTCTGACTAACTAACTAACTAACTAAGGATTAATTCCGGAATATTAATTTTATTTTCATTTGCTATGATGACTTGCTTAGAGGTATGTTATTAAGACGTCACGTTTTCATTTATCTCTGTCCTTCGTCTTAATTAAAGATTTCACAACAATTCTCTGCCATGGTCACCAACAGATTTCATCCAGCTGACTGTTACCACATACATATCTGTATAATACACTATCAGACGAAGTAAGCACACAATATGATATATACAACTATGCACACCCATTTCTTGTGACCCATTACATCTGTCGTCCTCCTATCTCTTGCTATGCGGTGACTCACAAGAAAACCCAGTATTTTGACCGACGACAACACATTTTTTCATCTGTTTAGTACTAGTAAGTCAGCTACCACTGTTGTCATTAAAATCTCATAGCAATAATACTAAGTATGAAATGTGACATTTACCTGACATATCTGGATCACTACTGCTCCTTATTGATAAATTGACACCACACTGTACTGGTATATTTTCTACAAAAAAGTCACAAAAAGAAAAAAAGAAAAATTTTACAAACAAGTAATAAAGTAATATAAAAGAACACAATGGCATGGCATATTGCAAGTATTTGCATAATGTGTGAATGCCAATGTGCCACACTCTGGGAACTTACAAAAGTGTAAGTGATATTCTCTGCGGCTCCCTACTTGAGGTAAGGCATAATTAAAACAATCAGCATCAGTACATATGTTGTGTGTTGATATCTTACATTTTTCTTAGCTTACTTTCCTTTCCTGAAATACTTGGATTTGCTTCTTAAGATGGAAAATAGAAACATAGTCTGGATGCCAACATGGTTTCTGACTAAAGAGGAGGTGTAAATCGTAACAATACAGTATAGGAACTAGACTAATGGAAAAGTAGCTGCTGTACTATGTATCCCATGGACAGGCAACCAAACTTTATCAAAACCAAAATTTGTATTTATAGACACTATTTCAAAAGAAGTTCTTCTTATGTATAACATATATACATGTATACCCTTCAAGTTCAAGGGAAAACATATCATTGTTTATGATGTGATCAATTATATGCTTTGTCTGTTTCCTAAACATCTCAAAATGATCTGCATGCAGAGTTTCTGCACACACACACACACACACACACACACACACAATGTTAAATTGAAACTTTAGGGCATTATTTCAAAGATATTTTGTAAAGTATGAACAGTACATGACTCCCAGAATGCAATGCTCCTTTAAAAACTCATTCACTGTTCAACATTAATTTGTGAAAAACACACAAATGTTACATTCTTTGCCAAAACAATTGTCACATCAAATACATACATAATGATGTATATTATATTAAATATGATGTATGGGTGACATCGGTTGGCCAATCAGTCATCTATCAGGTGATGTACGTGGGAAATTGATTGGCCAAATTTTATCAGCTGGTGTGTGCATGTGATGATTGGTCAATCAGCTACCCATTAGGTTGTGTATGTATATAGGTGGAGTTGTTTTTCTTCTCACCTACCTATCAGGTGGTGTATGTATAAGTGGACCTGATTGGCTGCTTGCCAACCTATAAGGTGATGTATGAATGGGTGTAGTTGATTGGCCTTTCACCTGCCTGTTCAGTGATGTATGTATACTTGCAGTTGATTGACATTACACAATCCTTCATTTGTCATCCTAATTGTGCCAAGGATGTTGACCTTATTTTGGGGTCAAGGGTCAGTTGACATGACATTAAGTTGGCAGAGTACTATCATAACAACATTAGCTGTACATTAAGCTTGTTAGTTTTGTTGAGTTCACAGTTCACAGGTGTACCCACTTACACACTTCATATTTTTCACTGTACCAATTGTCCTTCATACAGTGTACAACTTTGAAAATATTACAAATACACACTGTCAAACTGTCACATGCCATGTTTACATTCAACATCTCTCATTTACCTATCCCATTACAAATGACTATTGTACAGCTTATGTGACAAACTGAAAGATTGCCTACTGTTTTGATTACAAAAGGTTCACCTACTTTTGTTTTGTTGTATGTTTATCAAGACTTATACTAGTAATAAGAAAGCAGTGTATTTTCAAACTTTCTTCAATCTTGAGAACTATTTGTTTTATAGAACCGGAACTTGTTATAGATGGACATTGTGACAACTTCCATATAACTTGTGTGTTGACAGTGTATTTGCAACTTCCAGAATGCTCACATCACATGTTTGTTTGTTTGTTTGTTTGTAGGTTTGTCTATTTTAATCGTACTGTGTAGCATTGTCAACAAGTTTGTTTGTTTGTTTGTTACATTTGTTCATTACTCTGCATTCCCTTCATGATCCCAGTTTAAAAGTAAAAGTGTTGAAATGACCGTAACTAACTCCAAAACTTGTCAAGGTAGTGATCAACTACACAACAGGAAATGTGAAAGTAAACACACACAGAGCACGTTCTGGACAGCTGAAAGGATATTGTATATAGGGTTGCAGGATGCAAGCGATTGCTTATACAAGATTCTATGAAAATATTTCATAACTTCCAAGTAAATGTCAATAACCTAACACATGTACACTCTAACAGCAGTAGCAGATATGGAATGACCTTTGACATTTGAAATAACCTTTGACACTTGGTCAATATAAATGACTTCACAGCTATATAAAAGGGTGCCATGGTACTCATCATTTATCTCACTACACACACACTATACAGGGTATATGCCAAAAAGATGCCAAAGAGAAGTACTGTACACATTATGCAATGCTATTGTGCATTTTACAATATAGGTCGGTCAAAGACCTTCTACTACTCAGTAACCAACTATTCATACTAAGGTACCAACTATTCATGTTGGGTAGAAATATTTGGAGTGGGTGGTAATAGTGTGCTGCAGATCTATTCATACCAAGTAAAATCAATGAGTCGACTGTATAATTATTGTACACATAATGTAGAGACAGATATCAACTTTTTGTCACAGCTAATATGACCTGTTTCTGTACCATTCTGACTTGATAATATACCCTGTTGACATACACTATGAGATGTCAGTCTAATTATATAATGTTACAGTTTGAAATTTCACCAAAATCTGACAATGTCTGTTTTCTATTTTCTACCTTCCGACAAAATGTTGACAATGTGTTGAGGACTTCTTAGAATTACCTGTGTGTTGTTTAAACATTGAGCAAATTTACTGTGTCAACATTTGAACAGATCTAATAACAATTAATGAGGGACATATAAATTTTAACTGTCATGATTTAAAACTAACAATATAACACAGCTAAGCCAACTCAGATGAAAAACAAATTATCAATTACCTCCATCTATATACCTATCCACCCAAACACCCACCCATCTGTCTGTCCATTGATCCACATATCTATCACTCATTCCCTCCCTCCCTCCCTCCCTAGCTGGCCCTCACTCACACACACACACACACACACTCCCTCCTCTCTAGCTGGCCCTCACTCACTCACACACACACACACACACACACACACACACACACACACACACACACACACACACACACACACACTCCCTCCCTCACTCACTCTTTCACTCTCACTCACTCAGTCATTCCCTCCCTCCTCTCTAGCTGGCCCTCACTCACACACACACTCACTCACTCCCTCCCTCCCTCACTCACTCACTCCTTCACTCTCACACACTCAGTCTCACTCCCTTACCCATTCCCTCACTCACTCACTCACTCACTCACTCACTCACTCACTCACTCACTCACTTCTTCCTTCCTTCCCTCACTCACCCGCCTACTCACTCACCCACCCATCCACCCACCCACCACACTCAATGGTAGGGATGGGTCACATTTCTTTGACTTGATTTGAACCTAATATAATTTTCCCTGAACACATCATATCATTTTCATCGATAATCAGTTCTTCTATTTATAGTCTTATTAATGCAGGTAATAATTTGGGATTGTATATTCCACAGTTGTCAATTAAATAATGATGAATAATATGACAAGATATCATGATGGTATAAACAAAACAGTGTTAGAATTGAATTAATTGACTCCTGACGGGTCTGTTGTTGACAATGCTGTTCTAATCTATTTCCTGCTAGTCTAACCTACAGTGTATAAATCAATGCAATCAATTACAAGAAATCAAAACAAACATGTATATGTTGATATTTTAATGTTAAATTTACAACTTTTTGTCTCACTCCGGTATTTATTCCACAAATGCATATATGATGTCATACTGTGAGTTTCCATAAATAAAACTGAGCTCTTTCTAAGTTGATGTAATTCATCACATGTCGTCAGATGTGAACTCAAAGTGCATTCCATATGAACAATGGTTATGGGATGTTTACCATGCCAGAGAATAAGTCATTCTTCAGAGCGGGTCATGTGATATGTTGTTTTGATCATGTCACCTCCTACACAATACAGTCACAGTACAAGTATATAGAATACACATCAGCATACACCCTGCTATCACTTTACTTCCCTCAAGGACGTTACAGAAAGAATCACTCATGGTGCTGCCCTCCATATGCACTGGGCATTGCCAAGTCAAGGTTACTTGCCTATACTGTTTATGTCATTTTTCAACATCCAACAGTCAACAACATGACACAAACATTGCTCACCCCTATTTACTATAAATACTCTTTTGATTACATTAGCTCTGAATCTATGTAAAGCCCATATATGGCATAACACAATTATGTTTTATGTAAATTTTGAATGCTATAATTAGGAGGGTGAATGGATCATCCATCAGCTGTCACATACAATATACTATATCAACACCTTCCATTTTTATTTTTGCACAAGGTATTACTAGTTGGGCTAAAGAGGATTAACCACCTTCTGTACACAAACATCAGAATTTAAAAATAATATCTGAGGATGATGACAAAATATTGCAAATCATCCTGAGTAAGGAACAAACATGTTTGATTGAAGTAAACAATATTTTATTGAATATAATGTATGTTGATAGATAATAAAATTGTGCCATGCAACCATTTCTAGTTACATGGGTCAGACTTAGTTATCAAAACAAATCAACACATCATGAATACATTTTACACACATAGGCACAGTTTATATTCAACACAAGTGGTAAATACACAACAAATTGATTACGGGTTATAAAACAACATACATGTACTGACAAACCAAAGGGCAATAAACTACATATTGACAAAGGGTAATAAATGATAGGTACATATTGACAAAGTGTATTAACAACATATTCACCAACAGTACTTAGTAACATATTGACCAAAGGTATAATTTGACCAAGTTACCATTTATGAAGGTAATAAACTATATACCCATCAAGGGTAATAAACGACATACTGACCAAGGGTAATAAACTAATAACGACAAGGGGGAAATAAAATACATACTGACCAAGGGTTAACACACAATGTATTGATCAAGAGTTAAATGACATCTGACTTAGGGTAACACTAATAATAATATTATATAAATACTGGTCATGGTTAATACAAGATACATATTGACCAAGGATTATAAACTGCATATTGACCCAGGGTAATAAACTGCATATTAACCAAAAGTAATTCAACACATTCCCCACACACACACACAGTGACACACACAGACACACATACACACACACACACACACACACACACACACACACAGAGGTGACAGTCATATATACATACACAGTAAAATGATTGATAAGTAAGTTAGACAAGGGGTGATACACATTGAGACAGCCTATTAGAGTGAAGAGTCTACACACAGACAAACTGAGAGCAATCGACTTGCAGAGTGTGAGATACAGAACAGTCACATATTGCATGGTTGGGGGAGAGATAAACACACAAACTGCGTGAGTCAGGGACACAGATGTAGAGACAGTCCCACTATGAGTCAGGGGAGACTGAGAGGAATGAGAATAGTCATATCACACACTGCATGGTGAGGAGAGACAAACAGACAAACTGAGAGTACGGTAGTCAGAGACACAGATACAGAGACAGTCCCGCTATGAGTCAGGGAGAGACAAACTGAGTGACAAAAAGAGCGATACATACAGAAACAATACATAGAAATGTTTATGATATTCATTGGATCAAACATCAATATCATCCCATGCTACATCTCCTTATTGCATTCCTTATCAAGGTCACTCTGTTCACCTTTCAAGGTCACACGATATGTTATACAATAATGTAATTGCATTTACATTCTGCACTGTTGTAGTACTGCCTTTCTGGGTGTGATCACAAGATACATGCATTTCTTTATACAAATGCAATTATTGTACAACCATACAAGGTTTCAGTCACAGTAGTTAATCATCTTTCTGTATTCAACTAATATGTTCTTAAAAAGTGACAAACATAGAAATCATAAATTACCAGAATTTCCCAGAACCCGATTAGACCTTAATTTACACACATATGGTAATATTATCCTTGAAACAAACTAAATAATTAAATTCCATCGTGGATGAAAAACTCTTTCAATCCAATTTGACATAGCACTATTAAGCAAACCATTGAGTATTACTGCAATGCATAGAATGATATGATACCTGCATACAACATCAACAAATACAATGGACAAATTTTAAGCCCCAGCTTCAATATCTATCATTCCATAACAAAACTGTTACTTCCATCTATTTTAACCCATCTTTTCCTACCATATAGCTGGTCACTCAGATTCTTTCTTTTTTAAATCATGCCCCTCAGCTCCTCCCCCACTATGAATATCAAAGTTGATGTTTTTATTGATTATAAGTTACCCCTCCCTCCCTCCCTCCCTCCCTCCCATACATCTGGTTAGATTCATTTTTTTTTAAATTTTATTCTCTGTCTGTCGATTGATAGACAAGTGTCTGGGCTACCATCTAAAGTACAATCAATACATACCAATATTTCAGTTGTTTCTAATATTAATTATCATACAGTAAACCACTAAGCCTCTGAACAGCAGCAGACACAACCCCACCCCTCCCATATAAGGCTGCATCAGCAAAAAAATTGTGCTCTGATATAATCATCAACGATTCATAAATAAATATATAAACATACATGTATGTATATATATGTAATTCTAATATTTGGTTGTACATGTACTTGCTAGTCAACAAGACCACTGTCGATTAGTATTATCACAAATAAACCAGTCTATTCCAGCTTTATAATATGTAGCTAAGAGAGTATGTAAAATATGTTGTTATCGTTGGTGATTTATGAGGTCCTTCACTTTTCCAGTCCGTACTTCAGCAATGGCTACCCTCATAAGTTGCCTCGTTAAACCAAGACAACATGTATGTTTTGATATCATGCAAATATTGCACATGGGACAATGGCTGTTCTTATAGTGTAATTTCCTCCTTACTGTGAGACAACATAACAAGATTTGACATCATGCAAACAAACACTGTACAGAGGGGCAGTGGCTGTTCTCTTATTAACATTCCAAGCACTACTGTCATACAAACACAGGTGACGTTATCATGTGATCAGAATACTTAACTGACAACCCAAATACAAGTCTTTCCTGAGACAATATGGGTTCAAAAAATGTTGGAGTGTTTTATCTTGAAATGGAGTAAAATGATTATCTGACCACTTCTCTGTACTCATACAGTTGCAGATCCTTCAAAATAAATATATAGGCTTAAAGGTTCCTTTCAAAGTCAGCATCTTTTTTAATTGAGCAAGTTTTTGGGTGTTACAATAAATGTTTTACTTGTCAAAATACCTGGTTGTAAAATACCTAAGATAACTGACCAGGTGTATCATGTCAATCAACCTAGATTCCTAACTTTTTGGTACGGTTTCATTGACCTTTGACCTAAACGCCTACTTTGATTGACAGATGATTGACAGTTTGTAGCCTATGTCACAGTAAAGCAACGCTATATTGATCAATTAACATTAACATGTATTTGTTATCTTGGGCATCACTGAATTTATCAGAGGAAAACTTGTCTCTTTGAGATAAAAAGTTTTAACTGACAGTTGTGAGAAGCGTCAAGACAATAAATCCATTCATTATCACAACTATAGTAGATAGGTAGTAAATGTTTGTCCCAAAAAAAGGTGAACTTTGCAACTCTTACATCATTCTATTATTAAAGGTAACTTAATGCTGTCAGTAAAGTTTTCTATGGGCAAAGATCATAGGTGAAATAATGAACCAATGAGATGTCACTCTGTGAAAAGACAACCCTGACACACAATTGTACAAAACAATACATTCTGAATAATTCATCAAAGATTTAACTGAATGTAGGCCAGGGTACATGGTTATCATTATATGGGACAAAATAAGGGTTGGAGAGGGATGTGGATCAGGTGATCAAGACAAAGACAAAGATGATGCTAAATGATGAAGATAAAGGGCAATGATTATATGATACAAATTATGATGACGGCGACAACGATGATGCTGCTGATGGTGGTGGTGGTGGTGATGACGATGACAATGATGGTTATGATGATGGTGAGGATGACGATGGTGATGATGATGATGACAATGGTGGACAGTGGTTATGGTGTCATGCTGGTGGTATGGTGGTGCTGTTGCTGATGATGACAATGATGGTTATGATGGTGGTGGTGGTGGTGGTGGTGGTGGTGGTGGTTATCATCATCATTCAAGTCAAATTCATTATACAAGTGGTGATGGGACATTGGTGAAATTGTAGCACAGTATGTTTGAAAGTTATCCAATATCACAGAATATGACCATACAGACAAATAACCATTCAAGTTTTAAATTCTTTCATCGTCATTGTTGGTTGACATTCAAATTCAAACTTCCATTTCTATCATAATTTGTGAGATAATCATGTACAACAAATAAATAACATATTAAAGTTATAAGTTATTGGTGTACTTCATCAAGTATTCAACAACACAATGTAACTATCTGATGAAATGGGTCTCAAAGACCTGAATGTACTATGATCTGAGTACAGTATGCAAGATAAGCACATAGTTTGTGACCAATGATTTATGGAACACTACATACACTTTGTTTTTGTCACTTCTATCAACATTTACCACAGATTTTACCATTAATTTACATGTCAATATCAATATTGTATCTATACTGATCTGGATTTGATTAATTAACCCTTTAGTGACTTGGTCTCTGGTATTCCCAAAATTTTTTTTTGCAAGCATATACATTTCTATTTCCATTTCTTTAATCCCTTAATATATTACTATTAAGTTTCTCATTGAAGACAGATCTTTACAAAGAGACACAAATGAAGCTTATAAAGTAATATCTTACAATTGGTACTTTTCAAGTTTACTTAACTGTCATAAACCACAGCTTCTTCTTTTACGGCACCATCTAAGATGTCTTGATATTTCGCAGTGTCATGGAACAAATATCAGCTCTGGTTTACAAGAATGGTTTACTTGAAGTTAACCACTTTCTATATACAATGGACTTCCATACATAATATGGTTCCAAGTAAAAGTGATATCAATTTAATATAACATGCATATCTATTATTTTATTTTCAGCCAGATGCAATCAATAAATACATTGTAAATTTGGCAAAATTATTTACCAAAGGTGTTCGGATCGTTTGTAGGTTACTTCTGTACAATTTGGAAATTGGTTCAAGTGTAGAAAGGAAAGTGAAAGCTGTTTGTACTGTTTGCTGCCCACTGAGATAAGTAAATAGGTTAAATTACCTCCCACTTATGTATCATAACCATTCCCCTCTCCATATCACCGTTTTTTTGACAACCATATTCCAACCCCCACCCTCCTCCCTGACATTCCAAAGTGTTCTCTCCCCCCACCAACATCCCTTTCTCCAGAGTACATCTCCAGCTTACTATTTCCTTTCACCATTCTCCTCTGAGCTAACTGAAAAGTTGCCCTCCACGTGGCGAGAGGTTGTTCACCTCCAACAGAAAATACAGTAAAATTGTTTTCTCTGCACACCATAGAACAAATAGTTTTTGTCCCCTTCCACTGACCAGTGGAAAAATTGAACCGCATTTCCTTCAAACAGGCTGTACCTGCATAGTTTATCATCTCACTTTTGTTTTACTGAATAAACAAACTTTCACAACTGTCACTTTCCTAGGTTCTCCTGACACAAAAGTCTTTTCGGAGACAGTCATCTTAATCCTAGGCATTCACACTTGTTGGTCAGTGATCTCAAAGTCAGCTGGTTACATTTTCGCTGTCATGTCCCTGACACTACAGGATATGACTCATTGGTTACACTGTAACCAGCATCATTATTATTCATTTGGTGTGTTAATTGACTGCCTGTAAATGTCCTGTCACCCATTAATCCACATCTATTCATATCCTACATATTCTCAACACAAATCACGTCTTTCTGTGTCTCAGTAAATCTCCCTAAAATTACCAAGAGACTCAAAATCAAATATTACACCTTCCAAATTCATCTTTTCCATGCATTCCCAAGTTGCAACTAACTCCAATAATGGTTGTTTAAAATATAGGACTTTCACTTTTCACATACTCACAAATGATGATATTTAAATTAATCCACATAACAATTCACTAGACTATCTGTACATATTTTGGTTTCAAATCTGGTGACTCTCTGAATTTCTATCAGTTGTAAATGAAACATGATTAAAAGGATCCATACAATTTACAACAAATATGTTATCCACACTCGACCCTCCCCTTTTTCCCATCATCAGTTCACAATTCACTACCATTAGTGAATAAATAACATCATTTACTGTATAATTATTAAATATACAAAGTTTACACTAAATATTACATTTCAGGTATCATATTCAGTTGTCATATTCCTTATGTTGTATTTGTTTACTTCTTTCTACTATACCTTTAATAGTATTATACATTAATTCACTATGTTTCAATGATATTGTAGCAGCCACTGTTGTCACCCCTCCCCCATATGTTTAATTAATGAAAAAAGAACTAGGCATGATAGGTCTTGTCATTTATAACCTACCGAGCTGTATCATCTAAATTTCAGGAATAATATTTTTGGCTATGTTTACTCATTTCCTAGTGTAATTGAGTAACATCCATGTTTTTCTTTGCTATCATGGTTCAAATTTTATTTTCTCATAATGTTACCCTTTTTGATTCCTGGCTTGAATATAGCACATCATGTTCTGATATATAGATTTCATGACAACATAGCATTTTGGTGAGACATCACTATTAGACAGTGGAACGTTCTATGCAAAATACTGATAGAGAAACAAAAGACCATCTACCCAAGTCACACATTGTTTACAGTTGGGGTACATGGCAAGGCATATAAACGTTTCGCATGACAACACACTACATGTGTACTGCTCAGGCCAAATTTTTCAGATTAGTTCACACCACATACAGCCATCCCCTAGATCAGGCCAATGCACTCTACAAAAAGCTGGATGAAATGCGATCAGGGAAAACACTATCACATTTCAATATGTTACAAGAAAACATACCATAGTGTAACAACTAGGCAGTATGTTCCTTTGTATTCATAAAACGTATTGTAACATTCACTGCATCTTACATCAAGATGATTCAAATGTATGCGTCCTACTTTTTGCACTGGTATAACTCACACTTCAAAACTGCTGACAAGTCAAATATTCCCAGTTACAATAATTATCAATAACAAATATTATACATCACACGAAAACAGTGTAAGAAAAATGACACCATGAATGGACTGGTCTGGGGATGTGAATTCACTAACAACGCAAACTACTGTGGATATATTCTGACTGAACATCACACTCCATTGTACTGATATTGTGATTCTTACATGTAAAACTGACTACAGTACACACTAAAATAAAGAAACCAACTATACAACTAAGCTACAAATACAGCAATATGATATAAAACCATTACATAATATTTTTTTTACATTAATGTGAACTTCTTCTATTGTAAGGTGCATGCAAATGTAGGTGACATGATTTTGTATCAAGGCCAACATGTATTGTATTATTGAGTGATGTTGGGGGAAGCCCTGTCAGTCTTGGCACCAGTCCTGATTTTGATGGCAGAATTGTTTCCTCTGTATAATTCTTTTTGGAAAGTTGCCTACTTCTATTTACAAGCTGCTTCTTGAACACATACAGGATTTCCCATTGTTGAAGGCACTGGTTGACCCAGTAACCTTAAATGGGGACACAGTGACCAGGGTTCCCAACTAAAATTTAAAATTTGTCTATTATGAAGTTACTAGATGCATGGCAAATTGAATTTCTTACTGACATTTTAGATCAACTGAACAGGTATACATCTTGCCCTAAACATGCACTGACAGATTTTCTTGAGTTAACACTGGTTTGTTGTATGTTTTTAACAATTCACACTTCTTAACTTGGACAAATTCTGAATCTTTTCAGTGCCTGTATTGGGTGTTATGAAACTGTTGACTGTCTTTTAACCACCTGTCTACACAACTTACTGTATAATGTAGCCTTGAAACAGCACCATTCACACGTCATCATCATTATTGTCTTGCTGCTGTCTCTTATTGTTTGAAATATTGATTCAAAGCTAGACTGGCCTTGGATATCACAGTACATTACAATGGCTATTGTTTTGTCAGATATTACATGGACAGACATGTTCCTCTTCTAAGACTGTTGTATTCCTTGTTATAGGACATGACTGAAGCCATTTTAAATCTACATGCCTTTAGAAAAGGGTGACCAACTTTTTGTTATTAAATCACCAACAAAATGGTCTTAGCAACAGCTGACTTATGTTTACTCATATGTGTACATTTGTTCAACTTCCTTGTAAGTTAAAAATAGTGATTGACTCAATCCAATACTTGCTATGTAATAGGTCAAATCAAAGGGCGTTCGCAACTGGACATTTCTAGAATTTGAAACCAATATCCCAAACATACCCACACTGTCAAACTAACAAATCTCTCTTTTTTTTCTGGGAATCATTATTATTTGAACAGGAAATACAAGACTAAATTTCTATTTATCTTACACATGGTCGGTACCACTTGTGTATCACCCTAGATATTATGTCTAAAGTAAATTGAACAATTCTGCCTAAAATGTACCTGTGCTAGGTCTCAATCCGGGGTTTCACAAAATAAGAAGACAAACAGCGGGACAATGGGTCGAAGGCAAGGTATGCAGGTAGGACATGTACGTACATGTAAAGCGCCAGCGCCAATAAATTGTTACAGTTGCACTGAGCTTACACTACGAACTTTACTAACTTTAAAAAAGATATAACAATAGGATTTAAATGGATGCCGGTAACTTACCTGATCCAGGAGCCTGTATGATAAAATTGGCGAGGAAAAGATCTAATTCTCTGACAGACACACTAATATGATGGGGTTGAACACACAACGCTGCGTTGGAACATGTGTGAGATTTTACCAGTCTCTCTCCGTCTGTACTCTCTAACGGTATTGCCTTGAATAACACAACCATAACTAAGTCTAACCGCCATACTTTATCAGCCTGTCGAAGGCAGTCTATGCGTCTTATTTTACCCTTCTGATCTGGATTGCTGAGTACACACATGGGGGGTTTCTTTCCAGTAATACTCAAAACAAAGTCCTCTCGACACTCGGGTCGTATGTCCTTGCGGAGCTTTGCAAGTAAACGTGACGCCCATTTTTGCTTCACCTCTGGTTTCTCGTTCAACAACTCTTCTTTAGCCTGACGTTCTTCCTCTGGGGACATACGCTTTTCGTGCTTTTTCAAATATTTTCTTTTCCTCGCTTGAAGGTTGAACCATGTGTACGAAAATGATTTGACTTGGGGAAGAAGTGCTTCGATGAAAGGGTGGAATTCATCCTACAAATCAAAATATGACGAACAAATCTTAATGAGCATATTACAAAATGTGCACAATTACCTTGCCAACGAACAGTTAAAAGTATAATACCGAGTATTTCCCTAAAACTGAAATATCCATATAACTCGTTATAAAATAGATTTGCCAGAAAAAAAATAGCCGGCTCGCTAATGATAAGAATTAATCACCGGTCGTACCGGTGAATCGGCTTGTGTCGAATGACCTTCTTTGAACCTCAAGTTTGAAAACATTATCACACGAAAAATGGGCAAATAGCCCAAATAAAATCATTCTGTCACACACTGATAAACAATAAAAGACTATATACCGAAAACTTCACAATATTAGGAATACAACGATCATACTCAAATATTTTGGACGATTGCAGACGAAAATATTGCAATGCCATACAACGTACTCACCATCGCCATATTATGATGACTGCAACTATTTTTAGATGCAATGTTTCAACGCATATTGTGCGGTCGGATAGTCTTGGTGCGACGACGTTTCAAAGTTCAGACCCTACACGTTGGCCTGGTCACCCTGGCTTGCGATCAATTAGGCAGTTTTCCGAAAAATCGCGCCCAAATAGTGGAGTATTTGACTCTTCTTCGATGGCGTAGTAAGAATAATGTTGTGTGTGTTGCAATCTTTTGTTTTCCCCTTGTTGTTGATTCCCGTGACCTGATTTACATATCAATCGTTTCGGTAGCCAATCAGAATACAGACTTGGTGAGCCATTCCGTTATTATAATAATTGATTGACAGCCCACAGCTGCGAAACTACATATAGAAGAATTGATGCTTTGATCACATTGTTTACGTTGGATCACCGTTAATTACTTTAGGTCCTTCTCACTAAACTTTTATTCTCGGAGACATTTGGAGACAAGTTAGCACCTCTTTGCTTACCATACACATACTTTATGTGGAAAGGTAGCACTTTACACCAAAAGGAAGGTTATAAGCTAGAAGAGCTGAAAATTCTTCCCAACCACAGAGCTCGACACCTAGCCGGTTGCAGCAAGTCATCACACAAAGTGCGTCTACATTTGTTCCTTCTCTTGACGCAATGGTTTCACTGAGAAAGAACAATGTAATTTCAATTGTTAAACACCTTCTCTAAACTTTCATACGTAAAAAATAAATTAGATGGTGTTATTATATTCCCGCTTTGTGAATTTCTGTTCATACACGTGCAGTTCCCGCGCGAAAGACGCGAGTGTGAAGACATGTTTTTGGCATCGAGCCAACTAAGGCGTGTTTTAGCAACACGCCCACTTTTCAGAGTTTCTGTCATTTACCAACGGCGAAAATAAACTTCTCGTAACTGAATCTACGTTCAGTGGTCATTGACTCATCTGAATGCGTAGATTCTGCGCAAAATCTCAAAATTTAATCGATGATAAGGAATCTATTTTTCCGACTCGGCACAAGTGCGCAACGGTGGCAATTTTTTTTGTAAACAGGAAGCTGTGGTTTGGAAAAGCGCCCGGTATTATATTTAAATTTTAGGTAGTGAATGAAGCATACCGGTCACTTTAAACAGTGTCGAGATTTAGAAAGTGGAATAAGTTACGACAGGAGCGTACAGGTGTCACAGAGTGCGTGTATTGTACGAGACAGGTATTCTTTTACCGCACTCAATAATTACGTATATGGACATGTCCCAACACGTAATTTCACGAACAGCAGTGTAAACTCTGATGTGTAAAGAGCTTTACAAATGAGACCCCATTGATTTGGGAGATTTAAAGTCTGGCGACGCAGGTAAATAAAACTTTGCAATCATAACGACGCGTGATAGGATTGGCTTGCCTGAATGTACTTTAAGGAGCCATACTTATTTGAGAAACTATCAGGCAATATTCTGAAAAAGTTGACAATAGCCTCCTGTGTTGTAGTGGAAATTATGTGAAAGAATTTGACCTTCAACCTCTATTTTCAATCATCTTAAAGGCCCACAGTAGTAGGCCCGCACCTGCATTAGGCCCTATATCTTTCGAAACAAAATCACGTGAGTACGGTAGAGCTTACTTGTATTTGTATCATCTCCGTGTTCGAGAATGGAATTACAAAATAACACAGGAATGCATTCAAAAGACGTAAACAAATTAAATACCACAGTCCCTCTATCACGTGGTCATATAGGCCTGAATAAACGCACGGACTCTTAATAGTGCTGCCGATATTACACGAGTTGGCTTATAGGCCTGTGATGTAATTACGACTTAGTTGTAGTGGTTGGAGCTGTATTTACCAATCAACAAGTAACATACATTGAGCTGTAACCAAGCTTACATTTCATTATAATTATGTACTGTTTATTTTTGCATTGCTATATGATATTCAAGTCAGTATAATTTTTTATCTAAAGTTTTGAAAACCTTTTATAGTTTTCATAATTTCGCATCTGTAGGGTAAAATCACATACATGTGATTTAACTTCTCACAAACATAAATGTGTTATTGTAGCTTAAGGGCACCCGTAACTGGAAAGCTTGTGCAATATTCAGTATTACCAACTCCCAATAGAACACTCGAACAGTTATATACAAAATGTATACCGGGATCTTCATGCTAGGTATTACCAAGAACACAAGCTTGCATGTAGACCTTAGAACGCTGTTACTGGGTCTTTCCAAGAAACTTGGCATATTTCTGTCTATTGCTCTACGGAATCACTGACGATTTTTAAAATAAAATCAATTTAACCCAGCATTCAGCAGTTTAACCACTTTCTTTAAAAAAAAAATAATAATCAGATGTTAACCGAATACCTCCCGTAAGAGACGGTTTTCAATTGTTCAAATTGCACAAGATTAGCAAAATGAAGATTTTACTCTGGTATTATAGGTGAATCGTCCATAGGGAGTACAGTGGAGGGACGTGCAAATAGTATTTATAAATATCGGACTAAAGTATCAATTACATGTACAGAAATATGAAATGTTCTGTAGTTTCAAATAATTGATGATAGCGTGTTAGTTGTGTTATTACCTGAGCAGGCCATTTTTTTGCGGTTACTATTACAAAAAGAAATACTTGCAAGTAAGCAATAATGCAGCGCCCTCTCGAGGCGACAAAGGGTAACGTGAAAGCTGAATCTAAATTGCTAGTATAATAGTAATTATAACTTATAATAATTATAACTTATAATAGTAATTATAACTTCTCATTAATATAGCGCAGTGTGTTTACCGAAACAGTCAAGTATGCATACTTACTTATCATGATCTATGTGCTAAGTTACGTGTAATTTCAATATATTGCTCAATTATCAAACCCATTATTTATGCAAATGATTCATTAATATGCATATTTTCTTTACTAAAATTTAATCACTTCTTGTAATCACCATAACATGTATGTGTGGCAATTATCATAAGCATTGGAGCAACGGTTTTTGAAATATCGTGTTTACAGACACATGTGTAGTCAACGAAACTGTTCTCGCAAAGGCTGCATTTTTTCAGTGGGCGGCCGGGTAACTTTTTTCGATCGGTAGCGGGAGGGGGGCAAACAAGGGAGAATTGCAGTGGGGAAGGCCTGATTTAGATACAGTGGGAGTGGGGAAAACATGGTGTTGTGGGGAAGGGGTGCACATTGCGTACGTCAAACTGAATTATTGGTATAGTGGAAAGCACGAACGTTTTCCTGGTGGGAGTGGATAAATAATTCACAATATTGGATGGGTAGTGGGTTGGCGGGCAAGTTGAAGTTGAAACCCAGCGAGAGGTTGGGATGACAGATATCCTTCATCATCAGTGGGAGGGTACATAGGAACATGCAGCTAAACACCTTCACCACAATTTTTCTTGGGGGCGTTTCTATTAAAAACTTACATTATTTTTGTCTGAAATAAGATATACTCTCAAATGCTATATTTTCAAGGGATTTTATTTTCTAGAAACTAAATGTTTTTCATGGACCTAATTTTCACTGATTTAGGAAGGTGTACATGGTATCTATGAATAAAAACTTTTAAGTATTTTAAAGGGATTTTATTTTAGTGGAACACCACACCAACGAAAAAGGTGAAAATAAAATTCCAAGTGAAAATTTAGCATTTTACGCACAAACCACAAATCTACAAAGACAGATCAGATAACGAGAGTAGCCCAATTGCATCGATGCATACATCAATATTATCTTACTTGATAGTGTGGTGGCGTCCTCCAAGTATACACGGTATCTCAAACTAGTCTAGCTCGTTCTCGTCAGTCCAATGCCAGTACTCATCAGTACTAACCACCCAACCACCCAACTAACTTGAACCTACCATGTTTGGCGCCAAAAGCGACAAAGACATTGATTAACTCAATATAACATCCAGCACTTCAATTTGTTCAAGTGGAAATGGAATTAAATAAACCCGTATATATTCACTTATTTCACATATTCCTTTGCCGGGATTGCAATCTCCATATTGTATGTTGTCGCATGAGGGCGGCCTATGAGAAAGAGACGTGGTACATCTAATTCATGAAAGTCCGTTTATAAATATCTTACAGTATAAATACAAGAAAATCACAACCTGTGTATTAAAGTCATACAAGAACATTAATGGTCCCATACATACATCGTAGAGGAAAGGCCGCGTACCACCTGACTGTGATCTTATGAAAATTAATGTTTTTAAATGTGATATCCATGCAGTGAATTTATCCATCAACACCACCGAATGTAGCGTGCTTGGGGCGTTAACCAGACCCCGCGGAACCAAAATTGATTTTCAAAAATAAATCCAGTCATGAAAACTCATATGAAGCTTGTAAGTTCTGAATACGGAAGGGGTTGTAAAGAAATCGATATGTACCTTGAACAAAAGAATAACCATCTCAGACCAGTAAAAAGTTAGTGGGCTGAGATTACATGTAATAGAAACGGAAAATTTGAATTTCTCAATATTCATGTCAACACCAGCATGTCATACATTCAAATACAAGTCTGGCGATTCAATCCTACACATGTTGATTCATATATCACGTGGTAGTAGTAGTAGTATTAGTAGTAGTAGTAGTAGTAGTAGTAGAGTATGTGTGTGTGTGTGTGTGTGTGTGTGTGTGTGATGGGGAGGGGTAGGTAGGTAAGATATGTGTACATATGTCTGTATGTCTGACTATGTATGTATGTATGTATGTATGTATGTATGTATGTATGTGTGTATGTATGTATGTATGTATGTATGTATGTATGTATGCATGTATGTATGTATGTACGCATGTATGTATGTATGTATGTATGTATGTATGTATGTATGTATGTATGTATGTATGCATGCCCAGCCGGAGTACAAGTATGTATGCGTGTATGTATGTATGTATGTATGTATGTATGTATGTATGTATGTATGTATGTATGTATGTATGTATGCGTGTATGTACGTACATACATATGTATGTATGTATATGAAATATAGTATACATATACTGTAGTAGAGAATGATATGTAGTCACATATAGCTTGTATCAAATCACACTACATTCACAAAATAACATTTATATGGAATCTTAATATACATAGTGATTTATTAATTTAATTAATTATCTGTAAAATACAAAACATAAGGTGCAGTACTTTTAAGTCATTGAAATCATGGGTTTTAACTCTCAGCATATACAGATGCAGTTCATTTTTCAATTGGCAAGACTTCTTGTTTGATAACGTTTTGTGCAGTAAGAATTTAAAACCAAAAATTCATAGACAATAGATTTAAGGACAGTGTCTAGATCTGGTCAAAGTGTCATTAAAATTATTCTTTATTTACAATTTCAGTGACAGTTCCTTCAAATTCTCTGTTGAAGTCATCATTTTACATTATTTAATATCAATATTGGTAATAGGCCTCAATAATTCATTTGATATCGATTGACTTGAGATGAGTCAACTCTTGCCTAGAAAATTTGTAATTCAATTATTACTAACACCTTGATGTTTTTTCCAACAAAACCCTGTGCTACTAACAAACCCTTTCGGGGGAAAATTCTTTACAGTTTCAAAATTCATTAATACAATGCTATACTGTCCAATGCCCATTGTTAAATCTGTATCGAATCACTACTACTGATTTGCATAGAATGACGTTGTCAATACCAACAAGGAGCCATGATCACTTAAGACACTATGGTATTTCTATAGCACTATGCATATTGCCAGCAACACTTTGAATATACATGTAACAATTTCCATATCCATGTATATTGTCAGCAGCATTTTGTGTATTACCTACATCAATTTGCATATTGCTTGTACTATTTTGCATATTCCCTGCAGCTCAATAAATATCTATTTTTCATAGTAGTCACAGTATGCATATTCATTGAAGCACAAAAAGATACCATTTGCAGCACTTTAATGCGAGCATCTCCTGCTGCACTAAAGATGTTATCTGCAGCACTACAGATAACCCCTGCTACATTCAAGATATCATCTATAGTACTATAGATATATCTTACAGCACTAAAGATATTTAATCTGCAGCACTGAAATATCATTTGTAGCACTATGAATATCCCCTGCAGTACTAAAGATATTATCTGCAGCACTACAGATATCCCCCACCAGCATTACATATCATAGTACTACAGATGATATTTAATGCTGGTGGGGATATCTGTAGTCCATAGTATGGATATACCTTACAGCACTAAAAGTATTATCTGCAGCATGTTGTAACTCATCCCCTGGTAAGCAAATATTATCTGAAACACTAAATATATTATCTGCAGCACTGCTGACATCCCCTAGTAAGTGGATATTGTCTGCAACACTAAAGATATCTTCATTCAGATACCTTATTCTAGTTTTACACATTATCATTTCAGAAGTTTTATATGTGCCACCATCATCTATCATAAAATGTTAGTTAACGAATGGGAGATACCGGTACACAGCTTTATCTAAAGAAATCACTTCATGCATACACTAGGTATACTAAGTGTCTGAGAATTAACAACATTTCTTCTTATTTCTTCACCAATTTCTATTCACTAATCAATTGGACATGATTGCATCAAAATAGATGTGTCTGTTACAAACACACTTGTAAAGGTATTTTTTTTTTTTTTTTTTTATTTTTTTTTTTTATTATTTATTGTAAAGGTATTTAAAAAAAAAACAACCTTAAGAATGAAGGTGTGTTTCAGTTGAATATGAAATGGAAAACCAAATAAGAATTTTCTTCAACTTTTGAATATCAAAGATGTAAGGTCTATTGCAGACTGTAGGATACGTTGTGCTGTTCAGCCCTATCAGGCTTCTTAAACACTGGCTGATAGCGTGGTACAAATGTCTGCATCTTACAGACTAGGTTTATTGATGCTATTGGATACCACTGTTGCTAGAACACAAAACAACTATCAAATCAGTTAACCCTTTCATTCCTAGAGGCGACATTGGAATAAATAGAAACTTGATTGTAAGAACATTTTCTAAAATTTAAGAATATTACTTCATTGGGAAGTAATATTTCTTGAATTCTGATCTAAAATAAAGTTGATCTTTTTCCACAAATTACAGAGAAACAAGAATTTTTGTTCAAAAATTTTGGCGGGAAAGTTTCTAGTCCTGAAAGGGTTAAATTAGTTCTCCTTCAAAGTCTTAATGAATTCACTGAATGATTTGTCATTGAAGTGGCACAAGCTGAGTTTATTAGCTTTTTGACTACAGTGAAAATACTTACATAAAAACCATAATGAATATATACTACTTTGTAGTGTAGTGTTTGGTATGTTGATGATTGTCATGGTATTTTGGTGTTGTTAGCACACTTGATTAACATGATACTATAGTGACATGTACTCAAAATATATCATATCAACAAATCATTTATGTAATATTTCTAAATACTAGGTTTGAGTTCTGCCAGTAACAAATGATGGTTAAACATGCTTCAAATTCAGTAATTAGAGTACAACAGGTACACAGCAACAATTTAAAAAAAAAAAAAAAAAAAAAAAAGAAGAAAGAAAGAAAGAAAGAAAGAAAGAAAGAAAGAAAGAAAGAAAGAAAGAAAAAGGAAAAAAAATCTGTATAAACTCACCTTGTGCCCCTTCAAATAATAACAGAACTCCATGAAAAATCTTGCTTGGAACAATACATTTCGAATCATGCATGAATTTGCTAAGGGTAGCAAATGAGTAAAATTTCTGACATCCCCACTTAATTTACCCCCAAAATAATGGTATAACATAATTAAACATATCACAACTAAGTGCAATCCTCAACACCTTTCTAACTCTAGCTTTAAAAAAATTAAGATAAAACAGAAAAGTCAAGTCATATGAAAGAGAAATGTAGATAAAACAATCACCAAAAAGACCTAACATGTCATCAGCTTGCTAAATCAAATGAATTACAAAGGTTTGAATGTACAAACAGTTAAAGTCTTTAGCATTGAGCATTCAATCTTGGTCGATAATCCTCATCAGAATGGAATTTGTTATTCTAATGAGAATTGTCAATCTAGACAGATCAAAGTATAATACTAATAACTTGAACTGAGAGTGAATTATAGCATTTGTTATTCAACCAACATAATCACATATACTTTTTTGACTGCATACATTTTCTGCAGGAGAAAGTGAAGCACCATTTTAAAATTGAAGTATCAAAATGGAGTTGCATTTTTGGCTTTTAAAAAATTCTAAATAAAGAGTAAAGGACACGACAATCTTGTCTTTGATTGGATATGTTCACTATTGATATAGGGAAGACCAGGTTGCTGTTGATGAAACTACACATGTAATAGCTTGTCATTGTAGACATATTGGGGTGAAGGTCTCCTTCTCCTGAATGGATTCAACCAACAGCATGTCCATCCACCTCCCCAGACTTGTTGAAATGATTCATAGGCAGTTAAATCACCCTTGCCGTGGCTGTGGCTGTGGTCACTGGACAGAGAAAATAACAAAACATATCAAACTGTAGAACAATAAACACATTTCTGTATCTGTATAAATACTGGAAACTAGCTCACTACTGAGCAAAATTTTTTCAGTCATTTTAAATTCACATGATCAAGAAAAGTTATGACTATAAACAAGAAAGTCAATGAGTTGTAGTATGTCATATGTCAAGATTAATAGACTCAAATTTGGTGTGGTCCCTGAACAGAAAATAACACAAAACATGTCAAACTTGACATCCTTGCTTTGTTGTGGTCTCTGTACAGAGAATATCAAGACATATCAAACTATATAACTATGGATAGAAAATTTGCACAGATGTCAGACAAATGCTTTAGGATGAAAATTAGACTCAAACTGGTACTGATACAAATAATACACATGATTACTATTTACCATTTTGGTAACATGGATTTTCATAAGAGTACAAACATGATAACATCGGTGTAGGCACTTGAATGGAGTTGCTACAAATTACATCTCCACAGTTAAGATGCAAATTGTGAAATTTTACAACAAATATGGCTGCCATTCATCCACATGCATACGTCTCACATAGTATGTTAACTTTGTGCATGTCAGAGATATGAGGGTGAAGGCACACATGCATGTATGGAACCCAACGTAATAGCCCCTTGCGGATGGTGCCCATTGGAGGCTTAAAACTTTATACATCATGCAGACAGAAAAGTATGTTTTAACTTACTCATCTTGGAAACCATATTTATAGTATTGTGCTGATTCAATAATTTGTTCTAACGTTGTCCGATTCTGCAAATAAAAGATATACATTTTTGAACATCAATTAGAATACTTCATTGCAAAATATGTAATGATTACAGCTGTATAATACATACTAGCATTTGCATACACTCTGTATTTAATGTGTAGCGTTCATATACACTCTGTATTCCATGTATGCTAGCATTCATATACACACTGCATTACATGTATATGCTAGCATTCAAACACACTCCATATTCCATGTATGCTTTCATTCATATCCACAGTAGTCTGTTTATGCTAGCATTCATATCCACACAGTAGTCTATGTGTATGCTGGCATTCATCTCACACAGTTGTCTATGTGTATGCTAGCATTCATATCCACACAGTTGTCTATGTGTATGCTAGCATTCATATCCACACAGTTGTCTGTGTATGCTAGCATTCATATCCACACAGTTGTCTATGTGTATGCTAGCATTCATATCCACACAGTAGTCTGTTTATGCTAGCATTCATATCCACACAGTTGTCTATGTGTATGCTAGCATTCATATCCACACACTGTTGTCTATGTGTATGCTAGCATTCATATCCACACACTGTATGTGTATGCTAGCATTCATATCCACACAGTTGTCTATGTGTATGCTAGCATTCATATCCACACAGTGTCTGTTTATGCTAGCATTCATATACACAGTAGTCTACGTGTATGCTAGCATTCATATCCACACACTGTCTATGTGTATGCTAGTATTCATATCCACACACTGTCTATGTGTATGCTAGTATTCATATACACACATTGCAAAATTCAGATTTGTTGTGGTTGTTGTTTGGATTTCATACGATGAGTTCACCCATCAACTAGGTATACACATTATACAAGCCATGAACTGTCTGCAGAGTGATCAGCAGATATACAAAGATTTTCTGGGGTTGTTTTTGCACCATAACTGGGGAATTATCATTAATGTCTGGCAGTTCAGAAACTTTATGGTTTCCAACTCAAAAATTAAATTTCACAGTTATATTCTTACCCAGTATACAGTTGACAAGAGTTACCACCTGTATGAAACAAATCATTAAAAGAACAACATCCAATAGAAACGCCACATATATACAAACTTACCCAGTAGATGTTGGCGACCTGAGTTACCACCTGTGTGAAACAAATCAATAATAGAACCACATCCAATAGAAACGCCACATACATAAACCATCGTGAGTATGCAAACATGAAAGTATTCTGAAAGGCAACAGAAACAATGTAATGTTAACAAATTAAAATCACATGAGATTCAATGTTTATTTGCAATCACATGACATTCCTTACTTTTGGTCACTTCAGATTTTATTGGAAAACTTATAAAGATCACTGAAATCTGATTTCTAGATAACCCAAATAAAGAAGAACTGACTATGTCAGTCTACATCCCTTTTTGTGTATCTATTATAGAAAGAAAATCACTGGGGATGGCAACAACTACATCCATAAATTCATGCCCCTATTGACATTTGGGATATTGACCTTTGACCCAAGTAGGAAATACAACTGTCACTTGATAATTTGTACTGCCTGGCAGTGATGTTCTTTGATTACAGTTTTATCAACATATGTGATATTAAAATGGATCAAGTACACCTTAATCTGTCTGCTGACATACACACATCAGACATACGCTTGCTTCAATGACATCATTTACGTGCATACAAACATCAACTTACACACTGACAGATGTATGTGTTACTTACAAAACTCTCTCATGTCATCAGAAATGCAAAATATCGACTAAATTACATCAGGGGCAAAGGTCAATAATCTGGTCTACTTCAAAATTGTCAAAGTGGGCATGGAATTTACAAAAAAAACTTTCCGAGTATTCACAACGAGTTCAATGACATAATCTGTTCTGTATTACAAAAATCATCAAATGCTAGGAACAATGTCAGAATCTACCAAAGATTGTAACTGAGCGCTTCAGGAATTCTTTTTTACCACAGACAATAAGAATTTTTAATGACCAGTGTTGAGCTGCAGTGCAGTGATCTTGTGGGTTTGAGTTTTAAATTATTGTAGTTGTTTAAATTTAACATTACATGTATGTGTATCTTGTTGTGTATCTGTTATAATTGTATCATTTTTGTATTTTGTGGGATTGTTGTACTGCTGGCAGTTTCCCAATTTCCCCTTGTGGGATCAATAAAGTATTTATTTTATCATTATATGTACATGATGTAGACTGAAAACTTATTAAAAATAGACACAAATATTTTATGTTTTATCAACTGCTTTGAATAAACTTTTAATTAAATTGACAGTACCAGAACAGCATATGTCAGTGAATTACATTACAACCTCCATGTTCTCTTCCAGCATCATGGTCTAAAAAATGCACCATGGTGACATTTTATATCATTCTCTCAAAACTATTTTCCTTTGTATTAGTTTTGTCTGGTTTGACACTGTCTATGCACATATACACAATTCTCACAGTTAGAATATACAGTATTCACTAGTGAGGGCAGTAGACAAAATAAAATGTAGTCTATAGGATTCTATATACCAGGACTTCCTTAGGAAAACAATCCTACACTACTTTTACGTTTTTTACCTATGCCAAGTATGTAGTACTCTAGTCGGCAAATGTCAATGGCTGATGTTTATTTACTTATGATCAGTTTCCATGTTTGTATTCTATATGTAACTGGTGTAAAACAAGATGTCTCTCTCTCTGAGAAGGCTAGGTGAAAGGCTCAGATTATTTGTATCGAATTGGGACTTCAATGAATACATCTTGGGCTTCCAGAGTATCTACTTGCTGACTTCCCTACTCTTTCATGTATTACTATTACAACATGTGTTTATATGACATTACATCAACAGCTGCACAGCCCACTCATTCACTATAGGCCATACCATATTTGTGATAGTTGAAATAATCTCAGTCATTGAATTTGATACTTTAAAACAACAGAACGTAAACTCTGTAGCCAGCTGACAGTCAACTATTAATGTGAATAATTTGTATTTGTATTTCTTTGTATGCATGCATTTGACTTTACTTACCATATCACAGATGTCTTCTCTACATGGGTCAAAGACATAGAAATGGCAGATGGTGATAATTAATGCATAGAAGCTCATCAAGGCACCATAAAATACCAATAATACAAATATCCACTTATTATCTTCTCCAACACAGTTATTTATCCTGGAAAATAAACAAAATAAATGTATGTTGCAATTATATGGCTTAAACTTGTATTGCAACAGCCTGCCTATTGTGGCTATTATACTTTCTGCTCTATTGTGTGTGCTTAAATATTTAGTTTATATTCCTATAAAAATGACCGACATTTGTACCCACAAACACAAAAGTACACCCCCCCCACACACACACACACTGACCACATCATGTCTTACCATGGACAATGATAGTCAAAGTCAATCTGACATATACACTATCCACATCATGACTTACCATGGTCCAATGATGTCCAATGATGGTCCATCTGTTATACACAGCCCACATCTTTACTTACCATGGACAATGATGGTCCATCTGACGTATACACTGTCCACATCTTTACTTACCATGGACAATGATGGTTCATCTGATATATACACTATCCACATCATTACTTACCATGGACAATGATGGTCCATCTGACGTATACACTGTCCACATCTTTACTTACCATGGACAATGATGGTTCATCTGATATATACACTATCCCCATCATGTCTTACCATGGACAATGATGGTCCATCTGACGTATACACTATCCACATCATTACTTACCATGGACAATGATGGTCCATCTGACGTATACACTGTTCACATCATTACTTACCATGGACAATGATGGTCCATCTGACGTATACACTGCCCACATCTTTACTTACCATGGACAATGATGGTTCATCTGATATAAACACTATCCACATCATTACTTACCATGGACAATGATGGTCCATCTGACATATACACTATCCACATCATGACTTACCATGGACAATGATGGTTCATCTGATATATACACTATCCACATCATTACTTACCATGGACAATGATGGTCCATCTGATGTATACACTATCCACATCATTACTTACCATGGACAATGATGGTCCATCTGACGTATACACTATCCACATCATTACTTACCATGGACAATGATGGTCCATCTGACGTATACACTATCCACATCATTACCATGGACAATGATGGTCCATCTGACGTATACACTGTCCACATCATTACTTACCATGGACAATGATGGTCCATCTGACGTATACACTGTCCACATCTTCGACAATGATGAGATTTAATAGGACGTTGAATAAAACACTTTTGACAATGACTCCAGTTGATATTCTCTGTGACAAACAAAAAAGACCATGAAAATAACTGTATAGTCTGGAAAAATAGTTCAGGGATAAACCCTTTTGTAATTCTCTGACTTGAATTGACTTTTACCCACCAAACCTGTCTGTAAACATAACTTTGACCAAACATTTCCAAACCCTCTATTCACACAATTGCACAACAACAGGATAATAAAAACATGTTTGTAACAGTTAATACTTTGTTTTTCCATCAGTGATTTTATGCCAACCAGATTGGAAGGCAGAAATAAAACATTTGAAATGTTGTTAGAGCAATGGGAATGATTAGTTATTGTCTTTCAGATGATATGGTGTTTGTCATAACAAGTGTGATTGGTCATACTCTACCCAGCTGATATGAAGTTTGTCACGACATATGTGATTGGTCATATTCTCACCAGCTGATATGAAGTTTGTCATGACAAATGTGATTGGTCATATTCTCACTAGCTGATATGAAGTTTGTCACGACATATGTGATTGGTCATATTCTCACCAGCTGATATGAAGTTTGTCATGACAAATGTGATTGGTCATGCTGTTATCAACTGATCTGAAGTTTATCACAACAGATGTGATCAGCTTAGCTCATCTGAAGTTTGTAATAACAGATATGATTGGTCATATATGCTTACCAACTGGTGTGAAGTTTGTAATCGCAGATGTGATTGGTCATATTCTTATCACCTGTTCAGAAGTTTGTTATAACAGATGTGATTGGTGACTACTATCTATGTATTGTAATGTGGTTGGTTATAATCTTAACAGCTGATATTGCACTTTGTAATAATGGATGTGATTGGTTGCCTTCTATAAATGACTACTATGAATATGATTTAATGATTTAACATATCTTACCAGCTGATGTTGGTCTAGTATCTAACGGTATTCTACCTGGATCACTTGTTACCGAACGAAATAACGACACAAAAGTACATAATGTCACAGTAAAATATCCTGAAAGAAAACAAACAACAATAAACCAAAATAAGTTCTGATGGCATAATGATAATATTTTGAGTGGCAAGAGAAGCCATTTTATTATCGATAGACTTCAACGGAATATATCCAGATTTCTCTGTAAAACAAAAACAAGTGGCCAAGTTCAGTAGGATAGATTATTATCATTCCATAATATCTTCATTCTTGGATGACTGAGAATTCATAAATATAATTAAGTAAAGTTCCATTCTATAACTTGTTGACCACCCTTATCATGAACTTAAACTTCAACTAGCAACAGGACCTCTTAATTCAGTTTGTACATCAACCCATGATCTTAGACATCAAACAGTATGTACATTGTTTTGATACAACTGACTTATCATGCTACCCACTGTAGGTGGTCGATAAAATGTTATATCATACGTGATTTCTTCCAAAGTGGCTATGTCATAATTTTTACATATTTGATACACAATAACAAGCCAAATGTTTGGAATGTTAATGTTGTAACAATAAGTGAACACATGAAAATGTCATTGGTAAAAACATGATGGTTTTTAATTTATGGTATATCTGGAGTTTGATTCAAAACTTAGATTTACTATTATATCCAATTTTCAGTGAGTTTAGATGAAGTTGGGTAGACATTTCTATCAATAAACATCGATGGGATTCTATTTCTTTCCAGCAAACTTGCATCAGGGAAAGATATAACAAATAAATTTCTTATTTCATATATTTTTCTTCAGTCAAAGGTACAACTATAATCTATTATCTAATCATGTTTTAAAATGCTCCTTCAAATATATGCTTTGAAAAGTGATCAAATGGTTGAAAAATTTCATCTTAGAATACTGATAATTGAAAAATTAAATGATCTTGAAAGATGACGTACCGATTACAACGAGAGTACTGATCTGACCTTGCTGATGCATTGGAAAAATCGCCAGAGGAGGAATAATAAAAACACCATAGCTGAGACCAAACACAATAAAACCAAGGCACATATAACCAGTTATTTCAGGATCTTGCACAAATGTTAAACCACATGGAAGTTTTTTTATATTAGGCACAGTCTTTTGAGCTGCTAGGAGAAATGTAGAGACTTGATTGGTTGGATAACCTTGGATATTCATACTGCTGCCTATAAATCTTTCTTGTTCTTGCTAATTCTTTGAAAGTTGAGTCTTTGCTATATTCCTTTGAAAGTTGAGGGCTCCTTGATAATCTTTTACAGTTGAGGGGTCCTTCCCAATCTTTTCACTGTTGAGTGGTCTTTACTGATAAGTTGAAAGTTGTTTTTACTAATCTTTTGAAAGTTGAACAGTCCTTACTAATCCTTAAGTTGTTAAGGGGTCCTTGTCAGTCCTTTCTTTGACAGTTGAGGAGTCCTTGCTGATAGTTGACAGTTGAATACATTAAATTTTTTAACAGTTAAGTAGTCCAAGTCAAATCTTAGTTTTTTTTTTGAATTGTTCATCAATTAGGTGTCCTTGTTAAATCTGCAATAATTAAGCAGTCCTTCTTATTTCTTCCTCGGTTAGGTATTCTTCTTTCACATGACACTGCTGTCCAAGGAGCACCCAGTGGTTGCTATTTGCAGAGGTCAGAGGTCATTCCCACAGGTTCAATGTAAATACTGCCTTTATGATAAATGCGTACTGACGACTCTTTGAATTTCAGGTAGTTATCACCTGAAAACAAGAATATGAGTATTCAAAAACCTGACAACCAAAGATATAAACAGCAGAAAACAGATCTTTTATAGGCAATATTATGCAAAACAATGCGGCACACAAACTATAAATGTTGATGACCTCACATTTTTTTTAAAAGTAAAAGACTATTATTACCACAATTCTTCTTTAACTGAATCCATTCAATGTAGTATATCAGCAATGTCAAGTTCTTCTAACCATGAGATAAACGTAAGTCGGCAGATGTTCGAAATATACACAGCCGTTACCTGTGTTTTTCACGAAACGACCGTGGCGATTCGAGAGCACACATACGGTCAAAGGTCAATCCCATTGCATGCTTGTTAATTTTACCAACCTGGCCAATCAGAACTTGTATAATTTGCGCCTGAACCAATATAGTCGACTGCTAGAAATCAGAGCTATAGATCAAACGAATGGACTATTGATCGATTGTCTCATTAACAAAATGGTTGATAGTTATTGTAGTTAATGTAAAAATATATCCATGGGTGAAAGCTAATACATTATGGCTAGTATCATTATCACTATCAGTATATCAGGTAAATATTTGACATATCTTTTGAAGTTTTGGCTACGTTATTTCATAGACGTTATGATACTATATTGATAGAGAAAAATATTTCCCCAACCCAACGTCTATATGTATATGGTTTGATTTATCCACTACAGTTTTGATCCATTTGTAGAGTGCCCCCCCCCCCACCCCCCACCCGCCCCTCCACTGTCTATGCATGTAAATCAGTAACAATAATTAATCAATCTGTATTGCATAACATTAACAACATACCATAGCAAGCATACAAACATATTAACAAAATACTCTCGCTCTACGTATGGGCTGGTATTGTGCAGTACAATTATTTAGAAGTATGTTGACCCCACATGGCTGTATTTGTTAAACTTTTATTTTAATTCTCGTACAATCAGTGTCAGTGTCAGAGGCTAGCTGAGACTGAGACTGTCAAATTCTGTTTGCAGAGAGAAGTACAATAGTCCTTTCAGACTGCTGCATGCTGTATGATTGGATTTGATACACAACTCTGCAGCCATGATCAAACTAATAGTATAATCACAGTGTATTGTGTGTGGGGTTGTCCATCAGTAGGATGCTTCTCAAGATAAAAAAAAATGTTCCTGAACTTTATGACAGAAAAAAGTTTGTTTCAGGTAAATCTTTAAAAAAATTGCCATGTATAGGTGTTGCACTCTTTGAAAAGGTAAACTTTGGTGACAGTTTTCATTTGAATGTTTGCTCTTTGTGCCTTATATATATTTTCTATGTACTATAAAAATATTTCCCAACAGCCTACAGGTCTATTCTGATCAGCAGCTTTGCAAAGGAAGTTCCAGATATAGTTGAATTACCACTTATATTTCAAGAAATAATTTTTTTGTAATTTAGTTCTGGAAGTCAAAATAGTCATTTAAGCTTATCCATTAGCAGTTAATGGAAATTAACTGAAATAAAATGCATATCCTTTTTCTCACCAACTGTGATTCAACATCAGAAAACATCCCAACCTGCAGCTGGCATTTGTCATTGATAGCAGAGCTGAAAAACAATTTTCTGTGCCCACTGCCCATAGGGGTGAGCTCAATAGTTCAGTGTACAAAAAAACCCCTAAATTCTTTTAGTTAGGCCTCAGACCCCCACCACCGCCTTCTAATGTAATTGGCCAAAATTGATAATCGTTTCAGACAGCACAATCAGTATTTAGTAGTATGTAGTTCTCTGAATATAAAGCCAATCAGAAAATTCCCGTCATGACAGTGAAAAAAAAATCAGTTTGGTCCAATTCCTCCAGTGGACCACCAATCACCTCCCTCCCCTCCTCCTCCTCCTACAGGTCCAAGTAATTTAAAAGAACTGTTCAAATTTTGCAAATGTGACGTGATTATAGTTTACCTTATACATGTACTTGATGGATACATGACCATGTTTTTTTGAGAATTTACCGTGACTAGTCTACAAGATATGTGTACATCTTGTTTCATAATATCTTTCTATGAGTGTTGTATATTAGATATTATATATTCAAAAATATTTAACTTTCTTTATTTTTATAGAATTGGTCTGTAGCATGGCTTTAGACATTGTAATACCTTGTTAAGACTAAAGGGATGAAGCTCACGGGTGAATAAATTATCATGCACTGACACTGGTTTCATATCCTTGGAGGGTATCTGTTGACAAAACTCACTGGTGAATATAATGGTGCACTCATATTCTGAAACTAGTTTCATCTTCTTGTAGGTCATATTGTGATCAGTGTTCACTGGTCCCTGCATCATCGCATCAGTTTGTGTGTATGACTGCAGGTAACTAGTAATCGCCATTTTGTATCGGCCATATTGAATTACCATGAAAATGATGATATATTCCCACAATCCTTTGCGGTATTTTGGTGGATGGTCATTTCAGCCAAAGAGAGTGCTAGGTGCGACACGCAATGTATGCAGGGACCAGTGAATATTGGGATGAAGCTCAGTCAGTGGTGAATATAACAATACACTCATGATCACATTCTGAGACTGGTTTCAATTCCTTGTAGGATATATGGGATTGAAGATCACTGGTGGATGTATAATGATGCACTCAAATTTAAGAATGGTTTTATCTCCTTGTAAGTTATAGGGCGTATTGGGACGAAGCTCACTGGTAGATTTGCTAGGACTTTTGTTTGGTTAATCCTTTCAGCTAGTTCACTCTCCATTTGAATTCAATATTTTGAAGCATTATGACCAGAAATGGATTTTAAATCTATTCACAGTGGTGATGTCAGTGATATCAATCACTATGTGCTCTGATTCATCATGAATATTAATGAAACCATCGCAGAAGAGGGGATCAGCCAATCACAAAGGGATAGATTTCATGATGGACTAAGAAATATCTAAGTGGTTTGAGATGTTGCTGCATAAAGTTGTAATGTAATTTTAGGTTTAAATATAGAACTGTTGGATAAATTAATAGCAAGGTATGAATTGAGAAGGCCTGGCTGAAATCAGCCGAGTGAAGGTCCTAAACCCACTGGTTAAAATAATCATGCACTCATATTCTGATTTCCTCTTAGATCAACTCACACTTCTTATCTTAGAATGTTTGTGAAAAAAATACACAACACATTACATTCAATATATAGTCCCTTTTATTATTATTATTATCAATTATTATCAAGAGATGTCTCTGTCATAATCTGAAATGTCAAGGAAACTCAATTAAATAATGCTATATATCAAATATCATACTCTCATACTGTGAAAGCCTCTGATTAAATGTCAATATTAAAACATGCTAACATATTATTATGGTACTTTACACACTAACAAAATGTCTTGATGGTTATATGGAGTATTTGTACATTTGTATAGTTTTAAAATTGCTATTGTGTGCAAGAGTTAGTTTTCTTCAACAAATTGATCGGAATGTCATTAAATACTCCAAATATACAACACAACCTTCAGTTGAATGTGTAGAATAGATAATATTATGACAAGTGCATACAAGTGCATGAAAATTACACTGAAAACAAAGTGCCTTAACTGCAGTAAACACTGTAGGTACATATATGAATGAAAACTGCTAAATGAAATACTTATTTAAAAGATTAGATTTCATTGTCCTGATACAGATGAGGGTAATCACATATGACTGAACAATTAATTGAGTATGCCTATCTAAGCAGAAAAAGTAATTATTTATGCTCATGCATATATGTAGTCAACTGGTCAAAACCCATGGGTATACCATCCCTAGGGGGTGGTTTATTGCTATTATATTATACCAGTATATTAAAATTTGCAATGAAACTTTTAAAAACCGGTGAAACAAAGTGTACTTTGGAATGGAAATGAAGTGCAGCCTGGTATAGATCAGTCCCTGAACCTGAATATCTGGTGAATTTCAATTGTGGTTCCTTCCATTACTGAGATGATCTCACAATATGAAGTCAAGGACAACATCACTAAATTTGTATTTAAACGATGAATCATTTAATACTAATGCAGCGTATATGTAGATTTGCTGTTTGTACAGTGATAAGTTTATTTGTGAAAGGTCTGAAGTTAGATTCGTTTTGTGATGGATTTACGTACATGATCTGCCTCACCGTGTCTACATCTTATAGGGCCAAGAATGACACTGTAAGCTTATGCTGTGCTGCTCTAACAAGATGATTTTGAGTAAACATCGGAAAATTCTAGGGCTTTGGATATCTTAGCACTCAGCATGAAAGACTTATTGTTGTGCAGGCAACCGACAGCACAGGTTTGACTGCCATGATGGATGCAGACGACTGCAATCACAAAATAACTATACTATTCTCATTGAGGGCCACTTAGAGATGCACTAACTGTGCATTATCAGTATTTTAGATGTGTTAGGTTGATGTCTTGACCAATCAGATCTCTTGATTTGCACCATCAATATACTGGTATAATATAGTACATCACATATACCAGTGATTACTTGCCCCGTATTGCACACGTATACTGCTAGAATTGGCACTGCAGTGCAATACCAAAAATATTATTGCATACCTGTATGCAAATGAATGCACAATCATTCCTTGTACACGAACCCAATGACGTGTGAGTGTCAGTGTGGGTACTCGGGGGGTATTTCTGCTGCACTTTCGCTCACTAAGCTAGTGAATGTATGACCGCAGAGGTTTCAAGTAGTTGTGCAAATACCCCACGTACGCCACACCTGCACTCATGCATCATTCAGTTGTCATATTGTGTATCAAATATCATATATATAAGATAAATACAATATCTCAGTAGAAACTGTTAAATATGACCCTTACAGTAAATATATAAAACAAGGTACAATAGAATATAAAAGTGAATATTGCTTAAGATTTGTTTCAGCTGCCAATCTTTCAAGAATTGAATTTTATACACGGATGTATCAAATGGGATAGTATATTATTTCTTAGTCCACAACTTTCAACGTTTGTATCAAAACCCATTAAATACATTACAAGACTAAAATACCGGATTACTAATATCCAAATATGCAACCCATCTAAATAGACAAAAATCTATAACTGTGTAATTCATATTACTTATTCACTTAATATTCAAATTACAGTCAATTGACAAAAGGTGTGTGTGTGCTTGCATTGAAGATATAACCAGTCATTAGAATACAACCAATCTACATAGACTAAAAAAAAAAATCAATAATTGTATAATTGATATTACATATTAAATATGCAAATTAGTCAATACATTGTGTGTTCTTGTATTAAAACACAAGTTAGTCATTAATATGTAACCTATCTAAATAAATATGTAATCATTAATACTGATTAATATCCAAATTGATATAATTCTATACTCTCCAGGATACGAAAGGTAACTTGAAAATGTTTATATTAATGATTTTTAAGTTTCCTCAAATCAATAAGTATAGAAATTTTCATAGCTAGCTTATGGCTTCTTTCTACATTAGTTTATTTGGCATTATCATAATAAACTACTAATTAGTATGCATATTACAATTTAGACATCTAAATCTTGCTATAATCAATTTGTAAACACTAATTAATATGCATATTACAATTTAGACATCTAAACATTACTAGAATCAATAGGTAATCTAATTAATATGCATATTACAATTTAGACATCTAAACGTTCCTATAATCAATTTGTAAAGTGCTAATTAATATGCATATTACAATTTTGATATCTAAACCTTGCTATAATCAATTTGTAAACACTAATTAATATGCAAATTGGCTCCAGTTAATGCAGGACAATATTGTTAATATATCAAGATAAATAAAATTATTTCCCCTAAAATAAAAAGTGTTTGTTTATGTACTAGCATTATAAGTGTTTGTTTATTTTAATATACAAATTACATCCAAGGAACACAAACATTGATACCTTGGCATTATTGAATATAAAATTTGGTGTATATATAGTAATCAGTTCATAATGGATGCAAGACATTTGTGCGTTGGCAACGACTAAAAAAAGTTCCAATATTTCCTTTAATTACATCCAAATTAGACAATACAACAACCTTTCCTTGGCATTTGATACTAAGAAAAACATCGGTGCCAAATGCCAGCATGGAGCCGCAATAAATTTAAATGGTTTATTTCAGTTAGACTAAATTTAGAAAAAAAATTGATCTTCCTACTGAAGTGTGGCATATGCAGTTTCTTGTTGGTTCCTACAGGGTTGTATCAAACAAAAAAGCTGCATGATATTTTAAAATAGACTATGTATTCAACAGGAATATAATAATATAATATCAACTAAAAGCTTGACAACTGTTTTGACGTACATGCAGAGACTAAACCAGTGCTGTCTCTGAGTAATTAGATGTTGTTCCCCAATATTTTTCTTCATTCAGCCAAAGGAAAATACAACTTACCTAAGGGGTCTTTGTCACTACAAGTTGCTATGACATATGTCCATAACTTTTAGGTACTGCTTCTGGCAGGGATTACTATATTACATTATATATTGTGAGAGAGTTACCGACATCCACAACTTTTAGGTATCACTTCTGGCAAGGATTGCACTACAAAACCATCCTTCCCTAAGTACAATACAGTTATAGGCTTATAAGTTATTGGTACACAATGAACTCTGGGCACTCTTTGCCATTTTGTGCCCTTTTTTACACGTACCCAGTACCTCATAAATGCATGAAGGGTTGCATTGAAACCTGATCCCAACATTGTAACTGGGCAATCTCCTTTACAGACACTGGCATCTATAGAAAGCGGTTGGATTACATATTTGCCCCAGTAAAAATCTTGTAAATTCACATGCCAGTCTCTTAGTTTGCAATCTTTCTTGAAGTTACTTTTCCTTGACTCTCTCTTATTTCGTACATATTGTAACTGATGACCTCCCCTATGATTTTCATTAGGCTTAGCCCAACTGCTAGGTGGTTTGATGCCACGATATAGGACTAACAAAGGAGAAAGAGACCTGTGTAGGCTATAGATATCATTAAGATGTGGAAATGAAGATGAAGGAAATCCATCCGGAAAAGAACGACGTACAGTGTTTAGCTGTACTGTAAACTCTATTGTGTCATTTACTGCCAGCCATTCCTTGATATTGTTTGTGACATCAAATGCATCATAGCGTGGTGATCTCTTCATTGGATAGATTGTTTGGTTAACATTGTCCGTTGTTGTAGTTTTATGTGTTGTCAGATAATGACTGTACATATGAGGTTGATATGGCAACAGGTTTAGCTTTCTCCTTGTCAGTATAATTTCTGCAGCTGTGATTTCCTCAGCCATGGAACTTTGGTATTTAAATGTAAGATTCTTAAACCCTCGCTTGACCTGCCCTATAACAGATAATAAAAGAGAGATTACACTTTTTTTTAGGTGTTTCACTACTTCCTGTCATTAAGTGAAAGGAATATATGATGAAATTATCCAGAAATTTGGATAAAAATCTAAAATGTAAAGTATTTACTAAGTATTTTGTTGTTTCGACCAATGATGTATTTGCATTAGGAATGAAGATGAATTGTTTCAGTCACCTATATCATGTATATATTGTCAAAGGTTGTACTATGACAGACAGGGACGGGGAGTGGGTGGGTATACTCACAGGGAGTGTGGGGGTACGCACATAGTGAGAGTACATACATATGTACCATATGTTATGACCCCCTTTTCAATCAACTCATGTACCACTTTTGATCCCATTTTTTATGCATTTATGTAGAGGTTTGACCTTTGACCCTTTAGTTTAGACCTGAGTTGTTGATTTTCATATTCAAAAACATAGTTCCCAGGTTGCTGTTTTCAATTTTTCTGAGACTTTTGATTCTTGTTTTCTTACAGAGTGAAGACATTTGACCCTTAGTTTCTGGCTGAAAGATACTCTTAGACGTTTGACCCATGTTTTTTTTTTTTTAAATTTTGAGTGATTGTGCTTGTAATTGGAATCCACCAGGGTACACCTTGCACCTATACCCATTACCCAGCCCAATACAACCCCCCCCCCACACACACACACACACTATATAGGCATAGGTGAACTAGTACACACATGATCAAAGTAATATTCTCTGACATGAAAATTTGATAAGAGTTTTGAGTATAAGATACTGCTGACCTATATATACTCTAGGTTGCAACCCATCCCAAGTGATTTTAATATGTATCATATTATTAACATAACCTACTTTGGAATTAAGTCATTCGTTTACATCATGTCATCACTAATATATTATTGAAAGCATTTTATGCTGTGTGATAACAGGGTTCCAAATTTAGCTGATAACAATGTAAACAGTTCTTGTTATGAAGGATATTTTTTGGATTCCACTTGGTCCGTTTGAGATAACAACACACAATGAATGGTATAGTAAGGGCTGCATAATGTGTACATCAACATGGCAGGGTGTTTGACTTAAACTATTTCTATGTAAACCTGGTTATGACAACATTCACAGCGTCTGATATTTGAAAAAAAAATGATGATAGCTCAATTAATGTACAAAACAACTGTAACTATATAGTCAGTGCTGGATGTAATACTTGGGTGTAATAATTATCAACAACTTTGATAAATAGGCACCCGAAAACTAGGTCACACTACATGATGAGTTACAAAGTAACAATTTGTTTATTTATTATTGGGTCCAGGGAAAAGTCAATTGCCAGTGTCGGTCAACACAGAAGTTATGAGATTTAGACAATGCAGCGTTTACATTGAACGGAGAATATGCGACAACCAATGCTTTGTCTATGGGCAGACTATTTGAAAGTGAACCATTTTGTGGTATATGGTGCAATCAATGATCAGTGTATTTGAAAAGGTGTTTGAGAAATACTATGTGGATTGTCTTTTGGGTACAAGATAGATACCGTCCTCAGACATCATATTAGCCTCGCTGTTGCTCTGCGTATATGGCGTCTGAGGACAGTATCTGTTTCTTAGCCTGTCTACATCGTGATCTGTCATTTGGCTTCACTCTCCACTAAACATGAATCATTATTGCAGTTTGAAAATAATTGTGCTCAAACTGATTGCTCGCAATGGGGAGTGATACTAACATATATGACATTTATTTGGACGAATAAAGATTATTATTATTATTATTATTATTATTATTATTATTGTTATTATTACAAGTGAAGGAGCTTACATTATATAATAATACAAATCACACAGTTAAAAGGAATGTAGATGCAGAAAGAAATACCGTCAGAGATTTACATCATAAGATAATGAAACATACATTGTCGATATATAAATTTAAGGTCTAAAAATGAATATAACTCCAAAATACTGGGCAGATTGGTCTGACATTTGATTTCCAGGGGATATTTGTTGGGATGTCTAAATGATTGTATGGTCAAGGCAAGATGATCTGATTTTTGACATGTAAATTAAGTATTACTATAAACAGCTACTGCCACAGTGACATAAAGCAGTCTGTGATATATTTAATTTGATACTGACAATATGGTGAAAAACCATGTGGAATAATTCAGTATGCTGAACAGAATTCATGTCTATCCATGATAGTACTCGCATGTAGACAGTTGAATTTTAATATGCTCAGTTACTTGGAGTTAATAAAGAGTTGATGAGGTGACAAATTAACAGTTGTAGAACAGTCTTTGTACCGGGTTTGAAGATGATACTTAGTCTAGTGTATACCAGGTTTGAAGATGATACTTAGTCTAGTGTATACCGGGTTTGAAGATGATTCTTAGTCTAGTGTATACCGGGTTTGAAGATGATACTTAGTCTAGTGTATACCGGGTTTGAAGATGATACTTAGCCTAGTGTATACCGGGTTTGAAGATGATACTTAGTCTAGTGTATACCAGGTTTGAAGATGATTCTTAGTCTAGTGTATACCGGGTTTGAAGATGATTCATAGTCTAGTGTATACCAGGTTTGAAGATGATACTTAGTCTAGTGTATACTGGGTTTGAAGATGATACTTAGTCTAGTGTATACCAGGTTTGAAGATGATACTTAGTCTAGTGTATACCGGGTTTGAAGATGATACTTAGTCTAGTGTATACCGGGTTTGAAGATGATACTTAGTCTAGTGTATACCAGGTTTGAAGATGATTCTTAGTCTAGTGTATACCGGGTTTGAAGATGATACTTAGTCTAGTGTATACCGGGTTTGAAGATGATTAGTCTAGTGTATACCGGGTTTGAAGATGATACTTAGTCCAGTGTATACCGGGTTTGAAGATGATACTTAGCCTAGTGTATACCAGGTTTGAAGATGATACTTAGCCTAGTGTATACCAGGTTTGAAGATGATACTTAGTCTAGTGTATACCGGGTTTGAAGATGATTCTTAGTCCAGTGTATACCAGGTTTGAAGATGATACTTAGTCTACTGTATACCGGGTTTGAAGATGATACTTAGTCTACTGTATACCGGGTTTGAAGATGATACTTAGTCTACTGTATACCGGGTTTGAAGATGATACTTAGTCTACTGTATACCGGGTTTGAAGATGATTCTTAGTCTAGTGTATACCAGGTTTGAAGATGATTCTTAGTCTAGTGTATACCAGGTTTGTAGATGATTCTTAGTCTAGTGTATACCAGGTTTGAAGATGATACTTAGTCTAGTGTATACCGGGTTTGAAGATGATACTTAGTCTAGTGTATACCAGGTTTGAAGATGATTCTTAGTCTAGTGTATACCAGGTTTGAAGATGATACTTAGCCTAGTGTATACCGGGTTTGAAGATGATACTTAGTCTAGTGTGTACCAGGTTTGAAGATGATACTTAGTCTAGTGTATACCGGGTTTGAAGATGATTCTTAGTCCAGTGTATACCAGGTTTGAAGATGATACTTAGTCTACTGTATACCGGGTTTGAAGATGATACTTAGTCTACTGTATACCGGGTTTGAAGATGATACTTAGTCTACTGTATACCGGGTTTGAAGATGATACTTAGTCTACTGTATACCGGGTTTGAAGATGATTCTTAGTCTAGTGTATACCAGGTTTGAAGATGATTCTTAGTCTAGTGTATACCAGGTTTGTAGATGATTCTTAGTCTAGTGTATACCAGGTTTGAAGATGATACTTAGTCTAGTGTATACCGGGTTTGAAGATGATACTTAGTCTAGTGTATACCAGGTTTGAAGATGATTCTTAGTCTAGTGTATACCAGGTTTGAAGATGATTCTTAGTCTAGTGTATACCGGGTTTGAAGATGATACTTAGTCTAGTGTGTACCAGGTTTGAAGATGATACTTAGTCTAGTGTGTACCGGGTTTGAAGATGATACTTAGTCTAGTGTATACCAGGTTTGAACATGATACTTAGTCTAGTGTGTACCAGGTTTGAAGATGATACTTAGTCTAGTGTGTACCAGGTTTGAAGATGATACTTAGTCTAGTGTATACCGGGTTTGAAGATGATACTTAGTCTACTGTATACCAGGTTTGAAGATGATTCTTAGTCTAGTGTATACCAGGTTTGAACATGATACTTAGTCTAGTGTGTACCAGGTTTGAACATGATACTTAGTCTAGTGTGTACCAGGTTTGAAGATGATACTTAGTCTAGTGTATACCGGGTTTGAAGATGATACTTAGTCTACTGTATACCAGGTTTGAAGATGATTCTTAGTCTAGTGTATACCGTGTTTGAAGATGATACTTAGTCTAGTGTATACCGGGTTTGAAGATGATTCTTAGTCTAGTGTATACCGGCCGGTTTGAAGATGATACTTAGTCCAGTGTATACCGGGTTTGAAGATGATACTTAGTCCAGTGTATACTGGGTTTGAAGATGATACTTAGTCCAGTGTATACTGGGTTTGAAGATGATACTTAGTCCAGTGTATACTGGGTGTGAAGATGATTCTTAGTCTAGTGTATACCAGGTTTGAAGATGATACTTAGTCTAGTGTATACTGGGTTTGAAGATGATACTTAGTCTAGTGTATACCGGGTTTGAAGATGATACTTAGTCCAGTGTATACTGGGTTTGAAGATGATACTTAGTCTAGTGTATACCGGGTTTGAAGATGATACTTAAGTCTAGTGTATACCGGGTTTGAAGATGATACTTAGTCTACTGTATACCAGGTTTGAAGATGATTCTTAGTCTAGTGTATACCGGGTTTGAAGATGATACTTAGTCTAGTGTATACCAGGTTTGAAGATGATACTTAGTCTAGTGTATACCGGGTTTGAAGATGATACTTAGTCCAGTGTATACTGGGTTTGAAGATGATACTTAGTCTATAGTGTATACTGGGTTTGAAGATGATACTTAGTCCAGTGTATACTGGGTGTGAAGATGATTCTTAGTCTAGTGTATACCAGGTTTGAAGATGATACTTAGTCCAGTGTATACTGGGTTTGAAGATGATACTTAGTCCAGTGTATACTGGGTGTGAAGATGATTCTTAGTCTAGTGTATACCAGGTTTGAAGATGATACTTAGTCTAGTGTATACTGGGTTTGAAGATGATACTTAGTCTAGTGTATACCGGGTTTGAAGATGATACTTAGTCTACTGTATACCAGGTTTGAAGATGATACTTAGCCTAGTGTATACCGGGTTTGAAGATGATACTTAGTCTAGTGTATACCAGGTTTGAAGATGATTCTTAGTCTAGTGTATACCGGATTTGAAGATGATACTTAGTCTAGTGTATACCAGGTTTGAAGATGATTCTTAGTCTAGTGTATACCAGGTTTGAAGATGATACTTAGTCTAGTGTATACTGGGTTTGAAGATGATACTTAGTCTAGTGTATACCAGGTTTGAAGATGATTCTTAGTCTAGTGTATACTGGGTTTGAAGATGATACTTAGTCTAGTGTATACCAGGTTTGAAGATGATACTTAGTCTAGTGTATACCAGGTTTGAAGATGATTCTTAGTCTAGTGTATACCAGGTTTGAAGATGATACTTAGTCTAGTGTATACCAGGTTTGAAGATGATACTTAGTCTAGTGTATACCGGGTTTGAAGTAGATTCTTAGTCTAGTGTATACCAGGTTTGAAGATGATACTTAGTCTAGTGTATACCAGGTTTGAAGATGATACTTAGTCTAGTGTATACCAGGTTTGAAGATGATACTTAGTCTAGTGTATACCAGGTTTGAAGATGATACTTAGTCTAGTGTGTACCAGGTTTGAAGATGATACTTAGTCTAGTGTATACCGGGTTTGAAGATGATACTTAGTCTAGTGTATACCAGGTTTGAAGATGATACTTAGTCTAGTGTATACCAGGTTTGAAGATGATACTTAGTCTAGTGTATACCAGGTTTGAAGATGATACTTAGTCTAGTGTATACCAGGTTTGAAGATGATACTTAGTCTAGTGTATACCAGGTTTGAAGATGATACTTAGTCTAGTGTATACCAGGTTTGAAGATGATACTTAGTCTAGTGTATACCAGGTTTGAAGATGATACTTAGTCTAGTGTATACCAGGTTTGAAGATGATACTTAGTCTAGTGTATACCAGGTTTGAAGATGATACTTAGTCTAGTGTATACCAGGTTTGAAGATGATACTTAGTCTAGTGTATACCGGGTTTGAAGATGATACTTAGCCTAGTGTATACCGGGTTTGAAGATGATACGTAGTCTAGTGTATACCGGGTTTGAAGATGATACTTAGCCTAGTGTATACCGGGTTTGAAGATGATACTTAGTCTAGTGTATACCGGGTTTGAAGATGATACTTAGTCTAGTGTGTACCAGGTTTGAAGATGATACTTAGTCTAGTGTTTACCAGGTTTGAAGATGATACTTAGTCTAGTGTGTACCGGGTTTGAAGATGATACTTAGTCTAGTGTATACCAGGTTTGAAGATGATTCTTAGCCTAGTGTGTACCGGGTTTGAAGATGATTCTTAGTCTAGTGTATACCAGGTTTGAAGATGATACTTAGTCTAGTGTATACCAGGTTTGAAGATGATACTTAGTCTAGTGTATACCAGGTTTGAAGATGATACTTAGTCTAGTGTATACCGGGTTTGAAGATGATAGTCTAGTGTATACCGGGTTTGAAGATGATTCTTAGTCTAGTGTATACCAGGTTTGAAGATGATACTTAGTCTAGTGTATACCGGGTTTGAAGATGATATTTAGTCTAGTGTATACCAGGTTTGAAGATGATACTTAGTCTAGTGTATACCAGGTTTGAAGATGATACTTAGCCTAGTGTATACCGGGTTTGAAGATGATACTTAGTCTAGTGTATACCAGGTTTGAAGATGATACTTAGCCTAGTGTATACCGGGTTTGAAGATGATACTTAGTCTAGTGTATACCAGGTTTGAAGATGATTCTTAGTCTAGTGTATACCGGGTTTGAAGACGATTCTTAGCCTAGTGTGTACCGGGTTTGAAGATGATTCTTAGTCTAGTGTATACTGGGTTTGAAGATGATTCTTAGTCTAGTGTATACCGGGTTTGAAGATGATACTTAGTCTAGTGTATACCAGGTTTGAAGATGATACTTAGTCTAGTGTATACCAGGTTTGAAGATGATACTTAGTCTAGTGTATACTGGGTTTGAAGATGATACTTAGTCTAGTGTATACCAGGTTTGAAGATGATACTTAGTCTAGTGTGTACCAGGTTTGAAGATGATACTTAGTCTAGTGTATACCGGGTTTGAAGATGATACTTAGTCTAGTGTATACCGGGTTTGAAGATGATACTTAGTCTAGTGTATAACGGGTTTGAAGATGATACTTAGTCTAGTGTATACCGGGTTTGAAGATGATACTTAGTCTAGTGTATACCAGGTTTGAAGATGATTCTTAGTCCAGTGTATACCAGGTTTGAAGATGATACTTAGTCTAGTGTATACTGGGTTTGAAGATGATTCTTAGTCTAGTGTATACCAGGTTTGAAGATGATACTAAGTCTAGTGTATACCGGGTTTGAAGATGATACTAGTCTAGTGTATACCAGGTTTGAAGATGATTCTTAGTCTAGTGTATACCGGGTTTGAAGATGATACTTAGTCTAGTGTATACCGGGTTTGAAGATGATACTTAGTCTAGTGTATACCGGGTTTGAAGATGATACTTAGTCTAGTGTATACCAGGTTTGAAGATGATACTTAGTCTAGTGTATATATCAGAAAAGTAAGCAACCATCCTCATTTGAGTCACTGTTTATATTATGGGGTTCGCCTTGTATGCCATATGTACAATAATGATGTCAACTTGTTTGTTATACGCTTGTTTTGAATTTATATCTCGGTGTTTAATGTTGTTTTTTACTTATCCCCTAAAGATAACGGTAGCTCAACAAATACATTGACATTTACCGCTAGAATTTCTTATCATGATCTGTGTCAGCTAGCACCAAATTATCGCAAAGGCGAAGAGTTCGTATGGATGCTATAAATACATACATGAGTACCTGAATGAATAGCCTGCCAAATAAGTTTAACTTAATACTCCTGACATTTACTATCTATGTAAGGTAGAACCAGTAGTTATCTCAACAACAAAAGTTCCCACGTTTACTATTATGAAGAAAAGTAATGATGTTTGGTCAAGCGTTTTGAAGTCGAAAACTTCTGGACTGACTGCAGTGATACTTCTCTCATAATTGCTGAGCTGAGTCTCATATTGATGAGGTTATTTCAGTGCAAGAATGTGAATTGCTAACAGTCCAAAACGGTTACAATGTAAAAAAGTTCACAGGAAGTTTCAAGCAGAAATATATAGTATTAAGTATGGATGACCTCCAATTTTTAAAATCCTTATAAATAATTGCCTTTGCAACTGAAAACAAAAGTTAGATTGTTATCTTTAAGATAGTAACTGCATGGATAACATGTTGGCCTTCATGTTTACTACATTCGTTGTCGTAGTTTTCAGACAGACTCTGTTTTCAGACAGATATTGACTTGTCATATTGTCATGCTCAAGCATTTGTGTGAAAGATCGGGTGATACTAAGCTTTGATTCAACTCTAATTTGTGGTATCGGGTTTCAAGAGCACTAATATCGGTGATCACAAAGTTACCGTATGTAACAACACTGCTATAGTTGTCAGTGTTTTCGCTACATCAAAATACACAGAGATGTTAGAAAATCACTTGAATATCGTTTCGCTCTTATTTAAATCTACAAATATTTCAGTAATAGTTTTCTCCCAGTGCTCTGTTCAAACTAGATGACATTTGCCACGAAATCTGGGTGTTTTTTTAAATGAAAATATGGTATGTCTCTGGAGCAAAAATGTGCCTCAGATATCGGATAGTGTTCACGTTTGCGTGCCAAGTGGCGCCATGAACTAGTTCTGATCGAATCCAGAGTTGAATTTGGTAGTAGGAAAGTGTTCACTTATTATTCCTTTGCAAAAACAATCAACTTTAGTGTAACAGTGATTAAAATACCACAATACCAATGTTTTAGCCCAATATTTAAATCAAACAGTGGCAAAATTCATAGCTTACATAACAAAAATGTAAATCGGTGTGGAAGTTTGTGTCTGATTACCAATACTGTCCTCCGATTACTAAGTCATTCATGTAGGGTTATAAATTCAGGGACTATGTCATCAACAAAGTTACATCTGACTTTAAACCCTGTTGAAAAAGACCCTAAGGAAAATGTCTAAGCAGCAATGATGGGGGTTACTTTTTTGCAGTGTTTATCCAATAGTAATTGCCGAATAACAGGACCTTGTCCAAAAACTGTGACAGTGAGTGTATGGTATTAGTACTATTTTTATGTATTAAATTTGTTTGATATCTTCTCTACACTGATACTTTTGGCATGTTTGGAGTTTTCACTTTTCTCTGTACAATTATAGTAATGCATTTCTGATACAGGTTGACACACTGCTGGCTTACATTTTTTTACATGTTTTGCACACTTGACTTTTTGTACTTTTTCTGCTCATGATTTACATCACATGATTTACATCACATGATCTACATCACATGATCACATGATATGGCGATATGTCACGATTATATTAGACTGTCTATTGGCTGGATTTGTCATGTGACTTTGCTACACTTTATTCTACATCCTACCTGTAATGGTAACAATAGGGAACTTGCAAACCCGCCATGTTGAACGTTGCATCATGGGAAATGTGATAATAAATACTAATCAATTAGTATTGTAAACAATATTGTTACATTGTTTGCAACCACAAATGATAAAATTCATTGTCACCCTGACCATTGTGGGAGGTTTATTTTATCAGTAGCTCCAGATTAGGTATTACAATAACCACAGATAATCCCATAGTCCTTTGCATCTGAGCATGCTCAGTCTGGATTGCAAGTTCCCTATTGAACCCTCTAGTTGGTTGGGAAGCCATTCAGAAAAATTAATGGGTCATAACGGAGAACTTTTACATGACATCAGATTGTTCAGTTATTCAAAGTATCTGTCAGTGTAATATTATAGATGACTGCTGATGCATCTAGAATTGACAATAATTCACAATCACGATAGAAACAGTAAATCTTCTTCATTAATTATAAAACAAGAAGAAAGAAGGAAATGCTGCAGCTACATATTTACAAAAGTTCATTTGGAATCACAAAGCACACTTTGGTTTTAATACTGTACACTATTTTGCCAAGCCTACTTTCACCTGCACTGATTTAATAGCTAAACTAAAATACAACCCCTAACACCAAAGTACAGTGCTTTCTGTATGTACCACAATCATTTATAGCATCCATATCTAATGTAAAAAGTATAGTGTTTCATTTGTTAATTGACCACATTAGAAAGGCCTCATTCTAGGCTTGTAAATAAACCAATTGAATTAATATACTTTTATACTTGATGTGAATGCTATAAATGAGTGTAGCACATAGAGAAAGTGCTTTATTTCAGTGTTACCTGTTGTAAATAGACGATGACCACGTACGGTACGTGGTGGTCGACACGAAAATCTGGGTTTAGCACAACATGAAGTACAGAGATTTGTTTTTCTGGCAACCTTCACATACCAGACACATCTGTTGTCTACAAATGATACACGTCAAGGTCTCACGTAACTTGAATTTCAGCATATTTCAACTTGTTAATCAATCACAGCCGGCCCAGGTGCTGTATATTTGAGCTCTGATTTCTGTAGAATTCATTAAAATCTACAGAAATGTCTCATTTTACAACACGATGCTCATTTCAATTCCATTTTGAAATTGTAGGTAAAAAATCCTTGCCCTTTTGGATGATCTCATGGTTGTGACATTGAGCTCCTGGACTTCTAGACTTAATACTCCTTCTAGTCTCTGTATGACATTGTTCATACTTTAAGGTGACTTTGTCATTTCATTCTGGTACATGGTGAGGGATGATCACACATATGGCACAAAAGCTCAATAAACAAACTTTGCTAATGTAGAAAATTGTCACACCATCAAAGTTCTGTATTTACTATTGAGATGTTTATATGTTGATCAAAATTTACTGCTAATGTGATAATTTTACTGTACTTTGGGGTTTCCAGTGTTATTTTTACAGGTAATGTGTTAACTGTTTTTACAGTGCATCTATCATAGTGGTGTGACCACTACAATTTTAATATAATCATGGATTACATTATATATAAACGTGTCAATGTTGCACTTGTGAACATTTATTTAGGAGGAGGGTTTTTTCGCCTAAATGAACGAAGCTCATTTGTAGAGCTTGTGTGACATTTGTGCAATTGCATGTCCCTAGCTGTTTGTGTTGTTCGAGCATGGGATATTTTCCTAACCTTAATTACCTCATTACTTTTGGTAAACTGTAAAACTTACAACTTGATATCCACTTTACTTTGTAACCACAGATTTTTCTGCTTAATCTATTAAAAAGTATAATTTTTAATGTACGTTCAAAGAAATTTATCAGAAATTGTATCATAAGACATGCAAATATTTTGTTAACTGTTTAGATAAAGCTATTTTCTCCATAATTCATAATTTGGGCTTTTTAGATGTAAATGTCAAAGAAGGTTCATTATTTATTTACTTGTGGTTGTGAGCAGTTTCATTTAACCAGTTTTAACCAGTTTCAACTGGTTTGAAATTATTTTCAAACCAGTTTTGACTGGTTTTAAACTACATGTAGTTTAAGTGTAATTCTTCACTGTGGGCATTGGACAAACAATTATGTACAATATGTAGCTATTATAGTTAAGTAGTGATTTGGCAGAATATTGGAGTGTGGGTCAGTGAAATTTGGCATGGATTTCACCATAAAGAAGACCACTTCTAAAATTGGTCTGAAATATTCGATACTTGATGTTCTCCACAATATTCCTGCTTTTTTATTCAGGCAAAACTTCAATCAATGATATCTACAAGCTTGTAGGTAAACTTTATTTATTCAAATTACTGATCTGACCTAAAATCTCTGGGTGTACAAAAAGGAAACAACATTTATGGCTGAACTCTGGGGATGATGTACACAATACTGCTCTAGTACAGTAAAGGTATACCATTTTTGTGTAGCTTAAAAATGTCAACCTCTTTTTTGGGGGGTATTTTCTTAGGTACGCATGTATTCAATAGGACAATATCTTTATTCTTTTAAGTTCTTTATGATTGGAGACAAGCTGTGGATGTTTATCCAACTTGAGAGGTGTTTTCAACACCTGTCTTTAAGTATCTCAAGAGAAAAACAAAAATCTTTGGAAAAAGTTCAAAAAATACTGGCATTTTCTGGTATCGATCAACAGACAGAGGACAGTTCTTATTAACGCACGTATACACATTTTTGAGGTGGACATACATAGCCTGAATAATTGTTTAGGATGGGAGAGCCTAGTGAATTAAAATCTACTCAATATTTTCAACAGGGTTTCTTATCAAAATCAAGATACAGAGAATAGGTATATGCAACTCTTACAGGATCACCCCAAGGTCAAATAACAAATTGGTCAATAGATTATGAAATTTTGTATCTAGAAATGCCATTCAAATAGGGAACTTGCAATCCAGACTGAGCATGCTCAGACGTAAAGGACTATGGGATCATCTGTGGTTATCGTAATACCTAATCTGGGCTACCAATAAAAGAACCTCCCACAATTGTCAGGGTAACTATGAATTGATCATTCGTGGTTGCAAACAATGTAACAATATTGCTTACAATACCGATTCATTAGTATTTATTATCACATTTCCCATGATGCAACATTCAACATGGCAGGTTTGCAAGTTTCCTATTTTGGCAATCACTTGACCATACAACACACCAGTTGGGGGCTATGTCTTCTATGAAGGCTTATTTATTGTTATGTGAAGTTTTAAGCAATGCAGTTTGTTTTCATACAAATAATTATTAATATTTGATTTGACCTTTTAAGATATACACTCTAGACAACACATAAATTAATAAACCATGGGCTAAAAGTTCAGGAAGGACAATGCACTGGTAATGGTAAAAAGTAAAATATTCTGTTTAGATGCTATATTAGAGACAAATCTGCTCTGTATGATGGAAGAGATAGCAACTGTGTTGTCTAGAATTATAAGATTTTTTTAGTAAAATTAATTTTTCTGTTGTCTTTTTATGTTTCCCTTATTTTGCTACAGTTTGCAGAATCCTCACACTCCATTTACTGGCTACAGTTTGCAGAATCCTCACACTCCATTAACTGGCTACAGTTTGCAGAATCCTCACACTCCATTAACTGGCTACAGTTTGCAGAATCCTCACACTCCATTTACTGGCTACAGTTTGCAGAATCCTCACACTCCATTAACTGGCCGAATAAAGACTGATTCTAGTGTTCATGCTGTGTTGTTTTAGTTCTTTTTTCTCACTGTTATGCACAACTCGTCAGAAGTTTTCACTTTTTATATAATCCTTGCAACCAAATGAAAAAAGTCCCATATATTTAAATTGCTGTTGTAGCAGTTACACTGACAATTTTAAATTTGTATTAAACCAATCACCAGATAAACAGTAAATGGTTAGCCAATATATTAAGATGTATCAATCAATCAATCATAACATTTATAGAACATCTGTATCCAACACGAAGTAGAGTTCAGAGGTGCTGTACAGTTAAATATTGAAAACTTTCGTGAACAAGCATGTAAAGTATGTTTTAAGGTTCTTCCTGAAGGCAAGATATAAAATGTTTACTATATGTGCTGGCTATTTACTGCTAGTACTACTATACTGCCTGTGTTAGCAGAGAAAAAAACGAGAAACGCTGATCCCATCTTCATAGCTTCAGTACCACTAGCATTATGATGGTATAACCATGGTGTATTCAATCAGGAAGATAAAGTGAATCAACTTGCAGTCATTTACATTTAGTAATACCAGTTGTTGTAAAGAGCTACACAAGAGGGGGAAAGTGTTTTCTTGTGATTCATGACTGCAACTTTTTATTTCCTGTTATTTGTGAAAAGGCTAAAAAAAAAACCAACTGTGATCTGTAACATGTATTTTATGTGAGCCATGAATGACTGAAATCATTGAATTCATGAAATATCTTATTTCTTGTGATTCCATGATCTTGTGAAAGTGATGTCATAGACTTATATTGGTAGCTTTCGACTGTTGAACATTTCATTGAAGATAGTCTAAGATGAACTAAAACATGCTTTTGTGGTCAATAATTTGCAAATTGGCATGTTGTACAAGGTGTGATTGTCGATGGTTTGACATATCATTTGTGTTGGGAAATGAAGAAAATACTGTATATTTAGTCTTTAACCATTGACTATTACTCTGAAGTAGAGACGATCTTTGCATACACACCAAACTTTGACTAACACACAGATATCTGTATTCCTGATTTTCTATTACACTTCTTCTTTCGAACTATTTTGTCTATTCCAAGATCTTGTAAAGTTTCACTATACCGGTATATAGTGTTAGTTTATACAGATGTAAATTCTACTTCTTATTTTGTTATTTTTCTTTCAGTTGCTATTCAGAACAGAAGTACTTTCTTAGAAAACTTTGACAGTTGATGAAAATTTCAGTTTTCATCTTATTCTAAATACAGAGGAAAGCAAAGTGGAGTCATGATGAGCAAATGGTTAGAGTGATTGGCTTGGAATCTCTAGGTTGCAGGTTTGAGTAACACCAATGCCATTGTTTCTGAGTGGCTAAAGTCCCTAATGGGCAAGATTTGAACCATGACTGTGCCTTAGTCAACCCAGCTGTATAATTGGGGACCTGGTAGGATAGAGGTTGCAATGTGAATGCTTTAATCCTATGTGCTTATTAAGGCTGCAATGGATTGTATGCTCCCTAGGGAGTTGAGGAAGTATAAAGGGCTGTTGTGCTGCTATAGATCCAAGCCAGGGGTAATAATTGTAAAGCACTTTGAGCACCCAGACTGGGTGGGAAAGCGCTATATAAGAAGCAACATTAAAAACTTACTAAATTTTGCTACCGGTATTATATTTTCTGTGATTCATGATCGACTTGTTTAATTTTCGTTATTCATAAATGACCACTTTTATTCCCCATGATTCATGATACTGACCCCCCTCCCCACTCCCCCTCCTTTCCCCCTTTGTCAAACAGTACATCATTCGCTATTAACAATTCATTTGATAACAATTTTGCAATGCCAAGTGACACAAATCGTACAGTTAAACTTTTATTTGCCAAATCAGTAATGTTGTAGTTAGAGCAATATTTGATAGTGGCTGAACATCGAAAATCTAACTTCTCAAAATACCAAGAACAAATAACAGAATTTAGGCACGTACATTCATTCATTCCTTCATTCATTCATTTATTTACGACTTGTTTTGCTAAATCTTGCAATGCATAATTTGTACAACCCATTCCCACTTCCCAGCATATTTTCCCACATTCTTTTATTAATTCACTAAACGTTATGGCTATATTTTCATTGTATATTCACGATGGCGGCATTATTCAAAATATAAACTACTTGATTTGGTTTTTAGAGATATCGAGATTACGTAGTAGTGTCTACGAAAAATATACTTACGTACCTTTCTGCAGTAGATAGCTTTGTATCATGCCTTCGTTGTAAGGTGATATTGTATCACGCTGCCATGCAGACGATGTTGTCTCCGTACTCTCTGCCAATTGCAACTGGGTGTATAAATCTAACATGTACTTCGGGGGATGGGGCTTTATATCCAACATCTCTGGTTTTGTTGCCAATTTTAACCCAAACAATTCGGGGAACTCTCTTCCCAGGTCATCGTAGTCGGTTAGATGTCTTGAAGTGTTCTTAACTAGTGCAGAATCAACAAACGAAAGTTTTACCAGACGGGAGAGAAAAATGCAGAGCACTATCATCATTGAAGTGAAATTTTTGCAGAGAAATGATATTGCCATGTTGTCTTAATCTTGCAGTCGAAAACTTTGTTGTCTGTAAATTCTACAGCCGTTTTCTCTAATTCCGTCAGTTTCCACTGAGCCGTGTATGGTACAGAGAGAGAAACACGAAATCTTCCACGGAATGAAATTGTGAGTCTTTTATCGGCGAATTTATACGTCTTTGCACTGTGTATGATAAAATGTTAAATACTGATGTGATAATGAAGTGAAAAATTTCCACTGTCCTTTCCAGTGTGCTGTTAATATGCCAACCTTGACTTACGACGTCAGGTGTAACATAACTGTAGCCAATCACACTCGACAATGCACACTTTCACTGTTCAATAGTGCTACTTACCTCATCTCTGATTGGTAGTAAGTTTATCAAGGTCATCAACAGCGCGCGCCCGGGTTCACGGTAACATACATTTAGACTAGAGAATCAACGAAGTTCTCGAGTATCCTGTGGCAATCGTGGAAGACTAACCTGACATCCAATGTGTCAATCATCCGAACTTTGAGTGCATTTCTTTTTCGACAAATGGCCATGTTGGTTTTCATTCCATACGTTAGAAAAAGTTGTATGGTGTAATTAATACACATCACCCGGAATGAACTCTTTTAACTTGCGTAGTAATTACAGACTGTAAAATGACCTACATTTGAGAAAAAGTTCGTACATCTCGCTCTCATGGAGAATTCGAGAAGTGCAGTATATGTAATGTCGCGTCGTGTCTGCGTATGAACGCAAATGTGAGTTGATGTACTGAAGACCTGGTTATCCTATGCGTGTGAAATGGCATGTGGCGTATAGTATAGTGTGAAAGAATGTTCCGATTAACCTAGGAATGGGCAAGATTTCATTACCTGTACCTCTTCATTTCCTTCGCATTTTCAATGTTTTTTGCTGATGTCGAGTTCAGCACCTCTTCACTAATAGCGCGGACCTAGCTAGCTCTGGATATATGCACTTTGATAACTCAGAAACAGAGATGTGTCGGAGCTATATCGAACGCATCTATCCAGAGCTAGCTCGGACCACAAAAGTTTTATTAGTGCTCTGAGGTTATTATACCGTGAAAGTTACTAAGCATTGTTGCAACGATGACCTGTAATAATGTCTATTAAATTACCCGATCCATATAAATTTATGTAAAAAGAGAAGAAACGTCAAAAGAGCTGTTGTAGCTCCGCTGTCAGCGAGAACCTGAGCGGAGCTGGGTTAGGTTGCTTCTCCGTCGTCGCCGCCGTCGTCGTCCGTCAATCGTCTTTTTTTAAACCGACTATGTTCCTTGGGGAGGTTGTCCAGATTTGTTCATGCCATGTTGATATGAGTAATTTTCTATTTTTAGCACAACCGCAGTATCAAGATGATCGTACAACAGGTGTGTGATTTGGGTCAAAAATGATTTTTTTTTTTAAGAACTTAAATTCAAAAACTACTCGGCAGATTGGTCTAAATTTTTTAGATGTTCTTAGGGATGTGTAGATAAAGAATTGTTCATGACACCAGTGACCACATTAGCGATATGCATAGTAGGTCTAAAGGTGTGTATTTTGGGTCAAACATCTTTGATTCGGAAACCACAGGGCAGAGTGAGCTGAAACTTAGCAGATGAAGAGGTTTTCAGCACATGATGATCTCATCCATAATATGCAAATTAGGTCTAAAATATGATGTTTCTAGAAGTGTTATTCTGCAGACATTGATCAAGACGTAAGAAAACGCCTTAGCAACTGTAACCACGTCCATAGCAACAACAAATGCCACTATATTTTGCAATGATAACACATTCATTTGTGTAATGGCAAGTGAATAAAAATATGATGATAATGATGATGATGATGATGATGATGATGATGAGGGATACATTTTGTAGGAAGTTTTTGGCCTGATAGGGGATATTGGCCTGAGAACAACAAGCACTTCACCACTATACTATGGTTATTCTCAATTTTAGTACAGTTGAACTGTTTCTAGATAGTGCTCTACTAATACAACATCTGAGGTTCACCTTGTCCATCTCTTGTACCATTTGTGCAACAAGAAACTCGAGAGTGAAGAATAACAGAAGCAGCAAGCAGCGCCATTTCGACCGCTCGGTCACTTGTTGTTAGACCGCCCTCATCCCATAAACAATCGTTATGATGGATTCTTTCGTTTTCGTGTTTTCGGGGGTGGGGGAGGCTGTAAAGCTATTAGCCAGATCTCAATCGAACCCCTTCCTCAATGATCACTTTTGGGGTTCACAATTCGCTAGTACCACCTGACAGAATATCTCAGACAGTGTCACGGTGTCTTTCAACGATATACTGGGAAAACATAAATTTGTTGTCCTTTCAAAAATTCTTTCAACATCTTTTCAACATTATTAAGATTTGTGGATGACTCAGTAGGCCTCGGCCTCGAATTTTTAACACCACGACAAGGACCTGGTAACCAGATGATTGTCTTAGTGATCGGACGTGTTTAGACTGGCGCCAGTCCCTGTGGAGATATCCTTAAAATGTTTTGAGTTTTGCTATTCATTTTACCTCCCATAAGGGGGGGGGGGGGGGGGTATGTTATGCTTTTGTCTGTGCGGTGTCTGTGAGTGTGTGTTTGTTTGCCCACTGGTCTGTCTGTGGACACGATATCTCAAAAACTACTGCATCGATTCTAATGAAACCTGCTACACGTCTTCCATATAGCAATGACAAGAACTGATTAGACATCCAATTAACATAATTAGTCATTTGCATAATTAACGGTTGTAAGTCAGTTAGGCTATAACTTAGGAACGCATGCTTCAAATTCAATATAATTTGGTAGTATGTCAACAATAGTAAAGCACATATGTCTTATAAAGTTTATTGTTTGATGAATAATTTGCATAATTAATTATTTGTTAAGAATGCGCTCTTCAAATTATGCAACATTTGGTATATACATCAAAATCATTTCAAAGTACACATCCTAAAAAGCAAGTTCGCATAGTTTTAGTTTTAATGAGCAATTTGCATAATTAATGGCTTTCGGTAATTAAACCGGCGGCCATATCTGTTGAATGCAGGCTTCATATTTCATACAATTTGGAACATATATCAGCCATAACAATGCGCACGTATCCTACTCTACTCTACTCTACTCTACTCTACTTTACTCTACTCTGCTCTACTCTACTCTACTCTACTCTACTCTACGGGTTGGGGTTGGTGACCTATCAAAGTATTATATAAATGTAATTACTGTTCTTGGAATTGAACCTGAAACCTTAGGCTTTGAAGTCCACTACTATAACCACTACTGCATATGAATCTTGTGATTACCTATGTTACATTAACCATCTATCTCTTTATAATAAATGACCCTCGGTATAAAAAAAAATTCTCCAACTCTAATGGGAATTAAAACTGGACTCATTTTACAGGCTTAGACTTTGAAGTCCACAACCTTAACCACTACTCCATATGGATCTTTTGATTTCCTACTTTCGCCATCAATCACTGTCGGTCCAAAAGTCCTAACGTCACCGATCTGGACGCCTAAAATAAGCGTGGTCCCTGTGAATACACTTATTTACTCCGGATACGTATCATACTTCATACCCAAATTTCATTGAAAAGTCCATGTCACTGTCAGAAAACTTCTAGAATCATGGTAGTCTCACGGTTTAAGATTGAAACTAAATAATGTTCAAGTATCAAGTATTTAAGGTTCATTTTCACGTATATTGTTTTCCCACCATGGATATATTAGTGAGATATAAAAATGTTGTCAACTTCAGCATTGTTTAGACCAACTTGGTGGAGGGGCTATGTTTAGACAATACTTTGAGACTCGGACCACTGAGCTTGAGATCACTGCTGTCAACGCTCTCAATACTAACAAAACGAAATTTATAATGTTAGAACAAGGCCTTTTCGTAAAAATGCTTCACCAGGTCAACACTACAAAGTCGGAGAAAAAGTAGATGATAAAGTAGATACGTACCTTGACGATCGTTGCCTGAAGCATTACAAGGGGGAGGGCTGGGGGAAATCAGGCCCGGACTGTTGTGTGACCCTCCCCGTTTCGTCATGCTAAAAAGTGGCCCGTCCTCAATTTCTTTTTCTAAAACATACTAGTAACTCTACCCCGTTAACAATATTTCAAAAAACATGGTTTTACAAATGTAAATGCTGTCAGATATGGAGAAGGACATGAGTCGAAGAATCAATAGTAAGGACCTATATTTGTAATCTCACCCAACATTACCCCTAACTGTTCCCGTTTTACTCGTGACATCACAACTGACAATTAATTAACTACATGAATGCCAGCAACGATTTGACTGATATGTAATATGGTCTGATATTACGATACGTACCTACATGTATAGCTAATTCTAACCCTAACCGATGCGGTGTGGGCAGCAGTTGGGTGTAGAACTGGTGGTAGCGGTGGGATGGGATGTTAAAAAACAAAAAATCATGCGATAAGCTGACAATGAATGAGTTCAGGAAAACGTGACTCTCCCCTAAACCCATTTTCTACAATATGGTCCAAACCCGAGGATCGATTTGTAAAATGTGACACCCTATCCCACTTGTAATTACTGAAGGCTCCCTAACTATCTAAAATCTGACTCGGAAATTGTTAGTACGTTGAGTATAGCAAAATATTTTAATACATACACAAGTCTTAGATGAGTATATGTATAGTATCTAAAGTGGTGCAGTTTTCCTTGAATGGGTATTACTAGTATCTGGTTACATTTTGACTCAGACCATTATTGTAATAGAGATTTGGATCAAGGAGGAACAAGGCTAATTTTTAAATGTCATGAAAGAACTTATATATATATGTGTGTGTGTGTGTGTGTGTGTGTGTGTGTGTGTGTGTGTGTGTGTGTGTGTGTGTGTGTGTGTGTGTAAACATTGACGACAACTTTGGCCGATAGCTTGAGATTGTATACGTAAAACCACGAAAAGTCTCGGCTAAATATTGAGATGTCTTACACGTGAAATACTAGTACTCCAAAGAAATAATACATGTACTGTAAAGTTCAAATTATACAAATAACAGGGGTATTATTGGTGGAAAAAGTTCACAATATCTTCTAACCGTCGTTGCTATGTCAGAATACAAGGAATGATCCTTTTGGGTGACGAAACGAATCAACTTCGCATATTTTTTTTGTGTGCTATGCGTCATTTATTTACACTGAAATTCCTCACAATGTTTTCCACTCCTTCTATATTTTACTCTTGTACACAATGGTTTATTTTGCTGATGTCTGAAATACTGGTACACAATACGAATGTGGCCTCTGTTAGATATCAAAGTTGGAATCATTCATATTATGTTATTATTCATATCATCTGTAAATTCACATTTCATGAAATCGTTGTGAGTGCTGGTATTAACGTTTTTTTGACTGAAATGAAACTGTTTTCTGAAAAGTAACTGACTGTGCGTATCTATAGGTATTGGTGTTACTAAGGCAATCTTTTGTTCTACAAGTTCCTTAGAAACCGAACCAATATTAGTTAGTAATAGAGCTACAAGAGTGCATGATTGTACACGATTGTCCAGTAAAGAGACTGGCCACTGGATCGACAATATTTCGTCAAGGTGTGTTCATTAGTGAACGATGCAATAATTGGTTAGTGCACAGACTGTCAATGGTTGGTGCGTGCTGTTGACACGTCTATTCCTTCCACTTGTTGCCTCTCTCTGTGTCACAAAGGTACTTTAGACCAGTAGCAATCTCGATGTCGCCTTTTCACTCAATTTAGATACTGTATCGGTCTCCATTAAAAGTATTTGGTGCCTCTGGCAACGACTAAAACGCCTTGGGAACGCCAGCTCTTGCGATTGGAAAGCAATCTTTTCTAAAAGAGTTAGCTAAAGGCCTATTAACGAGTGTTAAGAAGTTAAATGACAAAAGGACAACACCTTGATAAAGATCGCACAATGACAATGTTAACAGTGTTTGACGACTGGATACAATGGTTACAGTAGTGACTTAGTACAATGCCAGATATAGATACACCCTTAAATGTTTTTGTTCCTTTTATTAATGTTGACAAGTGCATTGGTTCTCACTGGCGCCACATAATGGCTTCGTTTTTTAAAGACGTCTCCGTCTCTTGTCTGCGGCGCTACTCGCAACTCGTCACTCTTCCCATTCTTTCACACTTGTACACCTAAGTGATTGTAGAGGGAAGAAAACAGTCATATCTCGTGCCGAGCTTTCTGATTTTCGGTTCGCTTTGTAAACCGTTACAATAACATAAAAAACGTAGACAGCTTAGCACCTTTCAATGTCCAAAATGTGTGTGGTCGTTTATTTTTTAACAAACTTTAATACATCATTCAATATTTCCATGTTTGTACATTTATTTTGTGAATTGGATGAGGGGAATGTTCTCAACACACCATGAGATGGATACGGGGCCCATCACCACGTTGGTCACAGGTAGATCCAAGCATATCGTCCATAGGTCATTAGAGTACACTTAAATAATGCACGGGTGCTAATGTACGGTTAAAACCGCATTGGGAGAAAAGTGTGTGAACCAAAATGTGTTCTGAATGATGCCTTGTGAACAATGCTAATCCATAGCCTTTCGTGTAGGGTCTATGGTCAATCACACCACGCGGTCAAATATATATAAGATTGAGGAAAGGAATTTTCTCTTGTTACTAATTTGTCCCATCCTGTGTCCGTTACGTTTGGCCCAAGGGTATCCATCAATTCAAACAGGACTGATATTGGAGCACTCTGTGAAACGGAAAATCTCAGGCCACACTATTGGTCTTAGAGAAAATTTAAGACGGACACATCCCAATCAAGATGTTATAGGAAAATAAATCAAAGCTTTCCATCGGAAATGGTCTTTTTCCTGAACTCTTACGCTTCAGTATGCTCTTGTTCGCACTCACTCATCCACATCCTTCTACATAGAAAAAAATCACCTTTACAATTGGTCATTTGGGAGATGACGGGGTTGGCTATTGAAAAGGGGAACGAAAATTCTTCCCCACGCGTTCGTGGTCAATATAAAGGTGTGAAGGCTTATTGATGTGCCTTTATACCACCCAGCTCGTAAAAAGAGATTATTTCCGCTGACTGAGCTTCTACTCTACAATTAAATCGTCAGATTTTAATTTAACAATTTGTCAGATTTGCAGTTGTCGTCAGCATTGAGTTGTCCCTCCAGAAACAAGCACGTCCTTTAATGGTACACTAACCGTATGTCTGATGACGCAGACGATGTTTACTTCGCAATGGTGTAAATAAATGAAGCAATTTTTTGATTCAGCACGTAACGTCCGTACTAAATGAGAAAGACAAGGCCACAAAAATTTGATGCTAGACTAGACGACAAGGGAGACTGAATTCATCTGATCCGTAAATGGATTGAATACAGCTATGAAGCGACTACATAATGATTTGATTTTGGCACGATGAATAGTGCCAATTAGCCTACATGTACACAGCCACTTACAAACCAGCATATTGGTTAATAAAGTTATCATGAGCTTTACAACGTACAGAAATATGCACACATTTATTTTGAGGTAATGAGAACCATCGTATATTGAAATGGAAAATGAGACTCGTTTGTTTTTCTATTTGTCTGCTTTATGGAAAAAAAAGTTGAGTAGGTAAACTTTTAATTGCTGTCACTCAGAAGTATTTGAAGTAGATGAACATGATGAAGCTGTTAGAAAAATGTGACTTCATTTCCCATGTGTATTGACATTAGCATAAAACGAATTGTAGGAATTTACTGCTTTTACGCCTTTCTATTCAGTGTTGATTGGAGATTACAAGGAGGCAACCTTGGTGGCCATCTACTGTCTCCACTTCTTTACACAAATGGCGCTGTAATGTCCCTGTGTAACGGCAATGCGTCAGACACTCTATTCACATGATCGAATCCAATTGGTGTTTATTATCGCCCCAAGACTATAACAACATATCATTACAAGTGGCTAAATCGCCAAAGTGATCAAAAGGGGCGGTGTTTAACCAAGTCACACAATAGATGCCAGTAAGTCCACCAATGGGCATCTGTCAGTAGGGACTAACTTTGTAAGGCATTGTTCACTTCGGACTATAGTTGTGAAGATACCTGAACTGTTCGCATACATAGCACAGCGCTTCCTCAGTGGTAACGTTAGTAGTTCGTCTTCATCGTCATCGTTAGTATTCACATATCTCCGATACTATATTACCAACATTTGGACGTCTTCAAAGTAATTTCATCAACTTTTGATATATCAAGATTACATCCATTCAACTTAATATCATCCGTTGAGTTAGATATCATATTTGTTCAAACAAGGATTTTTTTCGAGGTAGGTACCAATATTTTTATATCTGTTGGTCAGATTGTATTAATATTTATTGGTTTTCTACAAGTTTCTTATTTTTTTCCTGATTTTATCTAGTCTTGTGTGGTTTTTAAATAGTATCCGTCTTTACACCGTTGTAAGACCACAGATTAACCGATTACTCCTCAAATGAACGTATTCTTTGGCAGCTGCTAATGCACTCGATGTCGGAGTCTTTCTTCTTGTGCTGCTTATCCCATCGTACATTCTGGTGTCTTTGATACCATTCTCGATACAAAACAACTCAACATTTTTTTTTAACTTTCTACTGATTTTCTTTTGAACAGATAGAAGACCAACGGAAATCAGTCTTGAAGATTCTAGAAAAATTGACAAAACTTATATTTCATTTCCACTGAAATACACACGATGAGCAAACAGGTACTGGTTATGACCCTCTTCTCCTTGCTAACAACCATGTATAGTGTAGAATCGTGGTCGATTCATCAACTTACGATGATGTCGGTGGAGAAAGTTCGTCAAAAACAAGTAGACACTCCTGTAGACATTGCAGCCATACAGTCTGTCGAGTCGTCAAAAGAAAAAGAGGACACATTCATAGACAACTTTGATCAGAGAATTGACGTGGATGGACCACTAAACGAAGAACTGGTTGTACAACGCGGGTTTCCAGAGGAAGAACGTGTTGGACGCAAACATCACGACCGCCATCGTGGCTTTGTTGAGGAAAACGTCGTGCTTGAAACCACCCTACTACCAAAGTCTGCTATTCAAAGACTGTCATCAACACGCCAAAAACATGGAAAGAAATTGGAAACCCGACAAAATGATACAGACTTTGACATTTTTAGTGGTGATTCCGAAGACGTTGAAGCTGGCGATCTAGAGAAAGACGACGAAGATGGAGATGTTGATGACGGTGCAGGAGATGGTGATTCAACTCCCGGACTGATGTTAGGCGATGGTATCAGTACACTTACAGGGAGTAACTCTAGGTCTGGTCTCCAACGTGATGATAGCTCCGTTCTTAACCCATTTGCTTTCCTCCAAACTAATGATGATGGAATGAAATTGCCGTTAAAATCACGAGAAATTAAACGAGACTGGTGTTTTGCCGCAGTTTTTGAACAAGAAATCGAACACGAAGGGTGTGATAGTGTCTATGTGAAAAACAGAATGTGTTACGGACAGTGTGGTTCCTTTTTCGTGCCAAGGTTTCAACAAGGTGACTTTGAATCTTGCAGTTTCTGTACACCTACTAGATCACGAGTCGAAATAATATCGCTTTTTTGCCCCGGGCGTGCGAACAGAATCAAGAAAGTTGACATTATTGAAGAGTGTGGTTGTAGACCATGCGGACATAAATACATATAAGACTGGTGTAACATCTAAAAAAAACATTGAAAGACTAACTAAACGAGGAACGACACTTTATAGAAATATATTTATACCTATGTGAAATAGAGCATAGTGAAAGTCACCAACTGCTGTTGGCGCATAAGACCTTGTCACTATAGTTACGGATGTAAATATTTCAACACTTCACAAATCTTAATAACGTAAAAGATTTTCTACGCACTGATCTTTTTGTGTTTGTGATAGGACCGTTTCGACATGGTCATGAATTTGGTCGTCTAAGGAACCATTACTGTATAGTCTTGGTTTTTTGTTAGTTTGCAGTTCCAGATGAGAGACTGCTATTGGTAAAACTCAAAGAGTTTGGTAGCAGACACACTGGCAGCTTAAATGACATATTTGAGAATTGTAGTGACACAACGTAGCCTGCAAGGCACCACTCAACTGTATATTAGGTGAAAATGAGTCGTGTGTTTGTTAACATAATCAAATCATGTTTAATTCACGAGTCTCGTCTTTGTTCAAAGCTTGTCACCTTTGCAAATTTTGTTAGTGTTTCGCACAGAGTGTTTATGCACAGACGTTGCAGAGTTCGGTCTGTTGTTCTTTATGTTGTGTATATCTTTTAGTTACTACTAAGCAATATGTTGGTATAAACCCCAAGACAGTTCTATGTTATATATTATATATATTTATATATTATACTGTTTTTTCCCTAAAGCTGTGTTTTCAATGTAGCGGATCAAAGTATATTACGATACTGCCATAGTTTTTAAAAATATCCATAGATCTGAACATTTTTCTTTCTCACAATGCACAATGCATAATACGAGTAGAGACAAACATGTAGTATGCACAAACCACTGTCTCGTGGCTTCTATCGCAAATTAGTGTTGCTGATTGCTTTCAGGACGAAAACTCGTCTCAAATGATACTATTTGATCTGGAAATCCAGGAAAGTGAATTTTTCTTGTTGTGTGTCCAATCATGGAAGTATACTTCCATGGTCCAATCCACACATGTACATACCTGTTTTTATCATTTAGGGAAAATCAACTCCAACATCTTACATTTAGTCGAAATTCGATGTTGGTATTTCTAGCCCAATTTTTCGTCTATGAATTTGTGTTTAGGGCGCTATCACCCGTGACAGTCACTCAACTCGAAGCTCTACAGTGTTTACAAAAGCATTAAAAGAACCATGATTTATGCATTGAATGGGGCCAGGGAGTTACAAATCAACACCTGAAGAAAAACGCTGCACATATCATACACTATCCTATGCAAAAAAGAATAGTTCAGTGATTACCGATATTTGGTAAAAAAAAAAGGCACATTAATGAATCCAGTCGGAATTATTGAGTTTACGTCGCATAATGTGACATGAGTGTACATATTAATCAACGTATTGCAGGCAACTGACCTATGTCGCCAAGTAGTTGAATATATAATAAATGTGATTTTAATGAAAGCCATGAAGTCATTCGTATTACTTATGTTAGTTGAAGCGTATTCGGTATTCATTAAACTTGTACTTTGTCACAAGGAGGGAGGGAGGGAGAGAGAGAGAGAGAGAGAGAGAGAGAGAGAGAGAGAGAGAGAGAGAGAGAGATACATACATACATACATACATACATACATACATACAGACAGACAGACAGACAGACAGACAGACAGACAGACAGACCGATAATAACAGATATAGGTTCAGCGAGTGAGATTGAAAAAATGCAACCGGTTGTCTGTGGGTTTACAATGTACCCTATGATGACATTATAGATACATGTAGTTAAAAACTAAAACTCGAACAAATTAGAAACAATCTTGTCACATATTACAGTTTGGAAACTATCTCCTCCATCCCCAAAATAGCGAACCAATGCCTTGTATACATGTTTGGATATTCTGCAACCACCTGTTGCAGGGTTACATTATCTACCAAGAAACCAAGTTAGTTTCGACGATGTTATATTGGCACTTGCTGTATACACTATAGATTATGGATAAAGATGCTAGAATAGATAAGGTAGATCGAGATTAGGAGGTATCCCATAATGGATTATTCATTAAGTTGTGATTAAGACAACAAACATCCAAATCACACACAAACCAAAGGTTGTGTATACACTCACTCACACACACACAAACACGTACCATCACATACAAACACGCGCACACGAAAAAGAAACTCGGAGTACGAACACTTGTTCACTTACATTGGTACAAGTGTATATGTACGTCAGTCAACTGAATTTATGATGTCAGAGTACACGTGACATACAACAATGGCTGTTTAAAAAGATCGAAGTTGTCAATGAAAATAATTGATGAAATCAAGTTTGACACCCTAAACTTCTTTTCATAAAACTCTTTTCAATGCATTCATATATACATTACATAGCCGTACTTTATATAGCATATATGGCATTAATGTAATGATCATGAGGCGATTGAAAAGGTAAACCTAAACTGATAAAATTTTTGTTTCATCTTTATTTTGTGCTGAGTTTTGTGGAAATATCAAATGAACAGTGCGACGCAAAATAAATTTCAATAGCATATATATTAGTATACCCATACAAATGTGAAAACAATGAAACGTCGGCGAGTTACCAATGGATACCTATATGCATTGAAATACGACTGGCATGTGATGAGACATTTTTGAAAAGCAAGCCGGTGGTATTTATAAAAACTTGTAATATGAATGGCAATATTTGACCGTTGCCAATTCCCACCACTTTGCCATTACCAATCATCGCATGCTGTGAAATCGAGTTACCCTGCCAGCGTCAAATGCTTGATTAAACCTCACCTGGAAAACGTTTGTCGATCATATCTCAGACCAGTATATACTTACTGACAGCAATAGACCTACATTAAATTCCAAAAATGTCTACGTTGTTGCCTCATTTTTTTTAGCAATATGGTGCCAGTCATTGTGATTTGTCGACGGGGCGCCTACTTAACTGCATACCGATCGACGTCGACCACAACCGCCATCCTGACTACGTCGGGTTGGAATTAACTCCAATTTAGGATCAATTAAATCTACCGCTTTCATGTCAACAAAGTATATTGTAGTGTACCGACGAAAATAAGTAAAGAAATTAGAGTCCAATAATCCACTTTTACAATTTGAATGTCAGACGCGAAATTTACCTTGCCGCCAAATACACCGTCTCTCTACTGTTATTACCCTGTGTTCCCACGTCATAAAGACAAATGTCCACATCGGGAACTTCTGTGGCTTTGCTTTGGACGTGTATATCAAGTTGATTCTAAGTACATAAATATTTGCTGATATTAATTTATACAATACACAAGTATTACGTCAGTTGTTAAATTTTAGCGTATATGAATGAAATGAAGAAGAATGCCAGAATATTACAACTGCCGTATAGCAAATGAGGTATTACTATAAATGTACTTTCCATCGAGCATTGACCCTACATCTGACGGGATGTTCTTACTCTACGCCATCACTGAGTGGGTGTCCCCAGGGGGTGTGGTTGGGGTTCTTTCATTAGATGGGACAAGTTGAAAGCAGTTGAACTTTTATAGCAAACATTACTGGGTTTGTGGAATAAAGTTCTTGAATATTTTCACAGGGTCTTGTGTATAGAAACTGAAGTTATTGTGTAACTTTTGACCGAATTTATTCACTATCTATAAAAAAGAAGAACCAGAAAGTGAAATTATAGGCTTACTTAGTCATACAGTCTTACTCACGTGTATCAACCGAAACTTCCGCCTATATTTACAAGTTTTGGTCATGACGTCATGAGTTGACAATTTGAGTACGAATATTCGTACGACATAACCCATGTACCATGTTAAAGATAATAAGGACCATTTCTGTCCTAGAAAAGGGTGAGACAATAATATACTCAAACAAGAACCTGTAACAACAACAACAACAACAACAACAACAACAACAACAACAACAACTATGACTCTCTTGCTAAAACATGTTCATACAAAAACTAAAAGAACGAGAATACAAAAAAATATTGACCTAGTCTAAACCCATTCGCGAAAAATAGTGACCCGCCACCCCTATAAACACCACCCCTGTAACTTCTCTCTAGTCCCCTACTTGCTTGGCCGAGTAGCAGTACCGATGACACGAAATTAAGTCGAACTGGAAAAATTTGATGGACAAATATTGAGAAATAAAACCTTTGAGAAGAATTATATAGGACGGGCTTACTATATAGCGATATGTTCTCGAAACCACACTCCCTGCTAGCCCTATAGAATAGAATAGAATAGAATAGAATAGAATAGAATAGAATGGAATGGAATGGAATGGAATGGAATGGAATGGAATGGAGCGGAGCGGAACAGAACAGAACAGAACAGAACAGAACAGAAGAGAATAGAATAGAATAGAATAGAATAGAATAGAATAGAATAGAATAGAATAGAATAGAATAGAATAGAATAGAATAGAATAGAATAGAATAGAATAGAATAGAATAGAATAGAATAGTATGGAATGGAATGGAATGGAATTGGATGGAATGGAGCGGAGCGGAGCGGAGCGGAACAGAACAGAACAGAACAGAACAGAACAGAATAGAATAGAATAGAATAGAATAGAATAGAATAAAATAGAATAGAATAAAATGGAACGGAATGGAACGGAATAGAATAGAATGGAATAGAATAGAATAGAATAGAATAGAATAGAATAGAATAGAATAGAATAGAACAGAATAGAATATAATCTTTATTGCATCCGTTAAGAAAACTATATTTCTTCAAAATGGAATTTCTGCAAAGTGTTTGGTGCTAAAACAATCTAGTAAATATATCAACTAGAGTAATAATATTTAACAAAGAAAATGTTATACAACATTAGGTTAGATAAATGTTAACGTTTTTCTCTATAAAATGTCTTTCCTCTTGATAAGTGCTGATTTTATGAAAGTTAAAAGAGTAATAAAATTTGTTTCATTATCTAGTTCTTTGAAATTGGCTAGACCACCATGCACTGATTGCACTTAGTCTGGTATACATTTGTTGTCTCTCAATGTTATGGTTATTGCATGTTGCATGTGTGTTTCATCTTCTATGATATTTTGTTTCATAATCTGTTTTCTATCTCTATTTTTGGTCTTTCATGTTTTCCAATTTCAATTTGTAGATCATGTGAGCTCAATCTAATTTGTGAAATTAAACTAACTTCATCTCTGTTGTGCATAATTTGAAGATAATTAGCTGTTTGTATCTTACATGTAATTATTGTGTAACAATTTGTAAGTTCTGAGCTTTGAGTCTTGTCTATCATTGTCTTTGGGTCATTTCTTAGTAATATGTCTCTACAAATGTTAAAAAGTGATTGTGGTATTGTTAATGTTTGAAATTCCATATTCTTCTTTCATTTTGTTTAAATTATCTAGCATTGAGCCTGGAAATTATAAACAAAATGATATGTACAGGGGACTGTCACAGTCCCCTGTACATATCATTTTGTTTAAAATTTCCAGGCTCAATGCTAGATAATCGAAACTCAGACCACTATTCTATAAACTATTGCCCGAGTTTCATTCACTGGAGAAATGACCACAAACAATCTAACGAGAAAGTCTGCATATTCAAAATGGCGGAAATTTCAAACAATATATTCTCATTCCTTCTATCTGTCTACACATTACATTAACAATGCCTTGAACCGGATAACTATGAATTCATCTTCAAAAAGTAATTCATTGATCTAAGGAGAAGTGGATTTGATTTTCAAAGAATGGTGAGTTTCGTCATAAAACAGTGTATGGTACACCTCGGTATGCACTCGATCGGAGTCTTCTTCCCAGTGCAGTGCAAGCAATGCTGTTTGCAGACGGACTACCACGAGTACAAGGATCAGGACTCAATCCAACTCTGTCACTTCATTTCCGACTGAGTGAAGGGACAGCAGTCATAATAGGTCCTAGTAATGCTCAGTTTGCAAATGGGACTAGACCACTGAGCAGAGGGAACTCTCGAAAAACACAGTACATGTACCGCCGCCACCGTTTGTGATTTAGTCTGGATGCCAACGTGGTTTCTAATGTTCAGTATTTTTAGTGGTCTGAGAGTGAGGGGAGGTGTAAATAGTAACGATACTGTAACAGCATGGAGGTATAAGGGTAACTAGACTACTTGTGATTATATTGTTGAACAGTCCTGGATCCAGAAGTTAGCATTTATAAATGGCTGTATTTATAATCCTATAACTTTTACATTTTGTTTACACGATTTTAATACTACAGAACAGCAAACAAGTTACTGACTGTCAGGCACAGGCACTCGAATCAATGTGTATGATTTTTAAAAATGTATAGTGAATAAGAGTCCTCCCCAAATCATACAGATTGATTCGAGTGCCTGTGATGTCAGGTACCACATGATTATCATGGAGGCATTAGCTAAGACCGTGTTGGTATTAGTCCTGCTTGCATACGGAGGAATTCGGGACTCGATTCTGACAATTGTCCCTCCCCCTCCAAGTCAGTAATACAGACTCGTGCACCGTCATGGAAGCAGGACTATGTTGGTATAAGACAAGACTTTATACCTCCATAGTCTAGAAGCTATCTAGACTCGGTTTTCTCCAATCTCTCTGTCTCTCTATGAGTCTACTGCTAGCTTCTAGACCTACGGAGACCACATATCCATGTTGTGACCCAGCTAATTTTCCACAGAAATATAGTTGCATAGAACTCTTGTTCACATGATCTTTTTTAAATCTTTCCCAAATGTTACAGACGGGAATCATTGGCATGCACCACTTTTTAGCATGACATATATGGAGTGATATGTGCTTAGAAATGGTGTGAGTTTTGTGACTGATGTATAGTGAATATAGCTCATGAATATTAATAATCCAATGAAGCAGGAAGACATGTTAATCATCAATCACTGATGATGTCAATCTGCATATTACATATACATACATAACTTAGTTCTTACTAACTTGTCATGTCATTGACATTAAACTTGTTCATGTTACACCTTTTCAGGGTTATTTGTACATCTCAAGTGATTGTATGAAGGATGAAGCTTGAAACAAGTTTATGATCAAATTCTTGTTATGTGTCAGTACATTGAACTTTCCTTTAGCTTTTGAGTTCATAAATCACAGTGAAGTAGCTTTTAGATGATAGAAATGTGTACAACATGAACAAGGTGAAAATATATCAAAATACATCACAAATTATCAAAAGTCACATGGCAGGTGTGTGAAGTAATGGTTGTAAAGTGTCTGCCAAGTTAGTGCCAACTATTGTTGGAATTGTGCCATTTGCATTTAGTTGAGAAGGAAAGATAGATCAACTAAATACTTGTCTGAATAACTGAAAAATTCACTACTCTATAGTATAGATGTACTTTCACATTCACAAGAGTTGTACTACGTGAGTGTCTCAAAATACAACAGAGGTGCTGTAGTGATGGCGCCCTCTACATCACAAATATTACCTTACCTTTTGTCTTTACAATAGAGACGCAGTCATGCACCAAGTCAGTTAGCCTTGGCTACAAAGAGAAAACATGGAAGTGATGCCAGTGTTACATCAAAGTCTTACTGTAATGGGGCTCATAAAGAGGTAAACAGATCAACAAGGATTTCCCAAAATTCTTGATTACTAAATTATAAAATGTTTTATCATATGTATATTGTTGACAGTGAACAAAACTGTTAACATACAGTAATTATTTGCTTGCATCCACCCATTTAAAATACAAATTCTGTGTGGAAGCAATCCTGTATTTCAACTTTAGATGAATGCTAGTATTTAAGGCTAAGGATTCAATCACATGTTCTCACAATCATGTTGTCTTATCAGTGGAACCATAGTACTGTTTCTTAAGAGCTTTGTCCCTTGGTATTCTGCAGAAGTGTAAATCAGGGATGATTTTTGTATTGTTCAGACATCGAGGAAAGCAACAGTGGTATGTGATTAACAAAGTAACCTATACCATGTATACCCCCCAAGGTACACACAGACAGGAAGTAGAGCACCACCATGGCAAAGTTTGGAAAGGAATATAGATCTGCTAGACAACTGCTTTAATCTTATTCTGAGTTGGGACTTTAAGATTTACCTGTTCTTCACAAGTGCTTCATCTTTACCGTATAAGGTTACCAAAGAAATTTATTGCAAATGGATGACACATTTGGTAGAAAGCCTTCCAATTTGAAATGTTTCAGGCATGTACTATAAACAATTAATTGTTAATTAGTCCATGCTGTTTCTCTTTCAGAGTACAACAACAACAACAACAACAACAACAAAGAAAGTAAAGCGAAGTGATTCGTCAGGCAGTGATTTACTTTCTCCATACAGGAAACCCCTCTATCCAATTAGCAATGCTAACGATGATGCATCAAAGTCCTCACATGTAAGTTGAATTATAAATTAATTAGTGCTAAGTCTTCGTCTGTGTGGAATACACATTTATATATGCAATATATTCACACAGTTTGCACATAGTGATAATCTTAACATAGACCAATAGTGGCACAACACATACTCAGTCATCTATATACTTACTACTGTTAGTTATATAGCCTGCCCCAATGTTCATTTACTACCAATGCACCTTCTTAGCCAATTTGATGTGTCATTACACACAGCAATTTCTTGTATTGGATGTTCCTAGGGACTTACAAAACCCACTTTTTTGACCTGCAAGTGTAACAAAACTGTTTTGATAGACGGCACTATCTAAACTAATATAAACTAGATATATAATCTTAAATTTTGGATATGAGTACATATATTATATACCAACATTTATTAAACCTGCCAGCAAGCTTTCTCAGTTGTAAAATGCATACTTAGACTAACATTTTTATTATGAAAAGAGAGTAAAATAATTCTATGTTCTTTCATGCAGGAAGATTTGATAAGGAAGATCCTATCAAAGCCATTTAAAGTGCCTATCCCCAACTATAAAGGTATGTGAACTCAGTTGTACCTGGCATGCCTGTAAGAGATATGTCTTTCACTTGTCCATCCTGTATATGTTTGTGACGTCTTGTATCTGATACTGGAATCCTGTATATGTTTACTATAAGTCCTGTATCCTGTAACAGAATCCTGTGTATGTTTGTATATAAGTAATGTATCTTGTAACAGAATCCTGTATATGTTTGTATATAGGTCCTGTATCTGATACTGGAATCATGTATATGTTTGTTTAAACAATAATGTACGCCCTCCCAGCCCATAATGGACGAAAGCAAACTTTGAACGACATAATGGGCGAGGCGACAGCCGAGCCCATTATGGAGTGCAAAGTTTGCTTGAGTCCATTATGGACTGGGAGGGCATACATTATTGTTATTATTTTATAGTTTTGCCAATTCCAGTGAATTTGTAGACCGAGAAATACAAAACAGCGTATAATATACACAGCGCTGAACCTTGTCTGCCATGTTCGGCCGGAAGCTGAATATGACACACGTACGTACACGTACACACACATATACACTTCAATGAACTGCTGTGAACACAAATTTGTTTCATGAATGCGTTGTATTTTGAAACAGTGGAAATGACAATCATAAGTAACAACATACATTTCGAAAATACCTAGTCGTATGAAGAAACAGAACAAATAAGCCTGTATTGTTATGCTCGTTCTGGGGCCGCGATGCCCAATAACGGAGTACATTATCAGTAATAATGTACAGCGATGACGTCACAAAATTCACTGGAATTGGTAATGCTATAATATTATCAGTAATAATGTACAGCGATGACGTCACAAAATTCACTGGAATTGGTAATGCTATAATATAAATATAAATAATGTATCTTGTAACAGAATCCTGTAAATGTTTGTATACAAGTCATGTGTCTGATACTGGAATCATGTATATGTTTGTATACAAGTCCTGTATCTGATACTGGAATCATGTATATGTTTGTATATAAATAATGTATCTTGTAACAGAATCCTGTATATGTTTGTATACAAGTCCTGTGTCTGATACTGGAATCCTGTATATGTTTGTAACAGTTTGTAACAGGTCCTGTATCCTGTAACAGAATCCTGTATATGTTTGTGTGTAGGTCCTCTATCTTGACAATGTCTAATTGTTGGCATTTTAACAATTTTCAGTGAATATATTGTGGTTGTCTGATCGAAAAATTATATGTAAGTCCTGTATCTTGTAACAGAATCATGTATATGTTTGTGTATAGGTCCTGTATCTGGTAACAGAGGATTGGGAATTCGACGTCAAGGAACAAGACAGGCACTGCATGATCCTGATGAAGAAGGTGCTCTTGTTTTATTTCACCCACCAGTTTTATCTGCCCACCAACAACTCAGTATTGACAAGTAAGTGCTGGTTCTATATTGCCTACCTGTTATCTGCCCACCGACAACTCAGTAAGTACTGTTTCTGTATTGCCACCCAGTGTATCTGCCCACCAACAACTCAGAAGTAATAAACGAGTCATGATTCTATATTGCCAACGTGTCTTATCTGCTGTCATGAGCTGGGCAGTGTATTGTGATGGAATGTGTTAAATTATCAACATTATGTATGGTTCATGTAGACATGTTTCTTATGCTGAAAATACACTAACACTACACACACACACGTCTGACTACTTGTGAGATATAATGGAATAAACAGGGATATCAATACTGAAATCAGTGCAAGTAGTACATCAAAGCAATGGTGTAATAATGTCAATGATGATTACGAGTCATACTTTTAAATAACATGATATTATGTATAACCATCAGTATTGTTTATCTTGAATTCCAGAGAAAAACAGCCATTGCATGGTACGTATCAATCTCTTTATTAAGCTTTAAATGAGGTCTGTTAGTTTCATTCATTCATTCTAACCATAGAAGCCAAACAAACATTTGCCAGTACATAGAATATATAGCAATGAATTCAAATATGAAAAGAAAAAAGACGATCACCATATTTCCTAAACAGTTAGAAATTGCCAAAAATGGGTAATATCACTGAAATCTAAAATTTCATAAAATACATAACGTTCTGAAATCAATGCATACTTTTTTTTCATTATATTTACAGTTTATTTTTTCAGTCTGTTTATTAACCCGTACTAATAGACTTAGATTTATAAAAAAATTAATATCTTCTGTTTTGTGTTATTTTGGGGTCTATAGCAATACAATTTGTGTTATCTTGAACATTGTTGTAATTTAAAATTTATGTTGGTTGGTTTTGAGTTTGAAAGTGTTTTTTTTAAAACAGATTTCCAATCACCACAAAAAAATATTGATGTAACTGCACATAACATCTGAAATATAGTGAATGGCATCATTCAGAATGCTTGACTAAGATTGTAAGCATTCATATATGATTCTTACCCAATATTTTCTCCTTCATCCAGTTGTTGTTGATCCGATATTGTCTAAAGTTCTCCGTCCACATCAGAGAGAGGTATGTGCATGCTGAAGTTGTCGAAATACAGTGTTCCAACTTGTTTCAGAATTTTGTTTTGTGTTTGTTTACATACTTTGTACAGAATAAACACTCTCTGCCATACCAACAAACCAGAGTGCATTTATGAAAATGTTATTACACATACTTACCACTAATTCTTGAAATATTGAAAATTTAACAAAAGCTCATGGTTTTTTTTTACGAGAATTAAGAAATATTAGTTGATATATTGTTCATATATTGTAGAGGTGATTGTAAAATGGTTATGGATTTACTGACTATTGCTGTTGGTGTTAAGTTTGTATGTACATATGTATATAGACTGGACTGACCATGGTTGTTAGTACAATTCATACTATGATAGGGTGTTAAGTTTGTATATAGACTAGACTGACCATGGTTGTTGGTACACTTGATAGGGTGTTAAGTTTGTATGTACATATATGTATATAGACTAGACAGACCATGGTTGTTATCGGTAGTACAATTCATACTATGATAGGGTGTTAAGTTTGTATATAGACTAGACTGACCATGGTTGTTGGCGTGTGTATGTATGTATGTATGTATATATGTATGTATGTATGTATGTATGTATGTATGTATGTATGTATGTATGTATGTATGTATGTAGACTAGACTGACCATGGTTGTTGGTTCACTTCATAGGGTGTTAAGTTTCTGTGGGACTGTGTCACTGGTAGGAAGATAGAAGATAGTTATGGCTGTATTATGGCTGATGAAATGGTATGTACAAAGAAATGGCCTTAGTTTTACTTCTTTTTGTTCACAAATATATCACAAGGCAGCTTCAAACAATTTTTAATGGATGGAAAAGTTGCATTTCTTTTTGAAAATAGTGACATATGTTTTCTGACATATACCTATCAATCATATCGTATCATCCAAATCCAAAACATAAATAAATATCCATCAGAGAAGGCCAAATCTAAATTGTGATGCCAACATCGAAACCCCAGCTGTACCACTCTAGCTCATTTCACACATCTCTTCCAAGGACACGTGAGAAAAGACCATTGTAGTACACCCCTGACAGAGCTGACGAGATGTCAGTGAAAAATTTTTTTGACTGTGTTAGTAGACATTTTGATTTGAGACATTCAAAACATGTTTGTCTATATGCCAGTGTTGTCATTCTTGTCAATTTCTATCTGTATATAGGGTTTAGGCAAGACTTTACAGTGTATTACATTGATGTGGACTTTACTACGCCAGAGTCCTGAAGGTATGTGTCAATGTCAATTGTATTATTGTAGTAATGAGTTGCTATGGTGACATGTTGCTATGGTAATACGTATTAGCGTGATAGAATTGTAGCTTTATTTACAGTTAATTGAAAGATTCATCAAGCTTGTATCTTTGTACACTGAAAAGACGTAAGTTTTAATTGTGTAGTGTTCAAGTACAAAGTTCATTAATTGGAGACAGGCATAGATCCTACATGAAGGATATGGTGTATGATTATGGTGAGGTAAAATACAAGTTACTTGTTGTATTTTCTTCATTCAGTAGACACAACACAGGTTGTTGGAAATTGACATAAAGTATAATGTACATTTGGTTGCTATAGAAACCATTGATTTCATATACACTGTTTCGTTGTCATGGTAATTCTGATTTACTCTTCAGATGTAAATGTACATTTCTAATCATAGTGTTGTATAATATTGATTTGTAGGTAAACCAGAAATAGACAAATCTATAGTAGTGGCCCCCTCCAGTCTAGTAAAGGTGAGTATGTGGCTGGAGACTCAGAAATAGACAAGGCTATAGTAGTGGCCCCCTCCAGTCTAGTTAATGTGAGTATGTGGCTGGAGACTCAGAAATAGACAAGGCTATAGTAGTGGCCCCCCTCCAGTCTAGTAAAGGTGAGTCTGTGGCTGGAGACTCAGAAATAGACAAAGCTATAGAAATGGCGCCCTCCAGTCAGTACCGGGTATATGGCTGGAGAGATATATTCAGCTGAATTGTATGAATTACAGAATTTTTTGTAACCACTTACTCTATATTTACTTTACAATTCATTTACATGAATTTCTTATATTGTAAGACCGATACTAATTGGCTAACACATGCATATATATGAGATTAGATGTGAATTCCCATGATATTGTGTCAGATGTAGGAACAATGTACTAACTCACAGAACAGAAAAGATCAAACAACAATAAAAGTAGGAATCAGTGGTAAATAAAGAAATTGTGCCAAGTTCTTTACATCAGATTTTAATCAGATTGAGTAAAGGAGGCCAAACACAACATTTGTCACAAGTGAATCACTTCAATAACGATGTGATTTTGTTAATGTTAGGAGTTTGACAATAGAATAGAGATTACACAGCTAATAGTAAACACACTGCAATATTTATTTTGTCTAACTCCTCTACTCTCAGAACTGGTACAATGAAGTCAATAAATGGTTAGGAGCTAGAATTACTCCACTTGCCATTGACTCGGGATCAAAGAGTGACATTGACAGAAACCTGGGTAAGTTCAGACTATACCGGTATATTGATGGTGTAAATTGAGTGATCTGATTGGTCTTGAGATGAAACTAACTGGCCTAAAATAATGATATATGAACAGTTGGCATACATCCAAGTTGTGATGTTTATATATACTACTTGGAGTTCACTTTGTTGTCAACTCCAGATGTTGTAGTCTGCAGTGATAGTGAACTCTGCGAATTGTCAGATGAAGATTTTCTCGCTATCACTCCAGCATATTTTCCGTTCACTGGTCAAAACCTCTTGGTATACCAACCCCAGGGGGTGGTTTATTGCTTGAATAAATTACTCTTACTAATTCAAAGATCATTTGCTAAACATTTTGAATTGTTATGGGCATAATATCTAGTAGGTTATATTATTGGCAATGAAGGTGTGTCTGCCAATCCACAGGTACTAAGTTATGGGTGTAATATCTAGTAGGTTATATTATTGGCAATAAAGGTGTGTCTGCCAATCCACAGGTACTAAGTTATGTCATCATTCCAAACTTGACAATGTTATGGAGTTAGGAGTAGTACATTTGGTTTGTTGTTATCAGGAATCCATCCAGACATAAACTTATAACTTTAGTACATGTATTCCATGGTGTATGATACTTGGTTGTGTTTATGGTATTCTCTTCTATTCTTAATACAGTTATGTTTATGAATCAGCGTGGAAGTCGCATCCCACATCCTATATTGATTATTTCATACGAAACATTTCGACTACATTCTGCAGTCTTACACAGAGGTAGTGTAGGGTTGGTTATTTGTGATGAGGTAAGTGCCATCCCACATTTCAATAAACAAGTTCTTTTGACATTACTAAAGGTGCCTTGCACCAGTTTATCCATACCATTCACTGACTGCCATATTTGAATTATTTTGTATTTTTGCATTTACACCTTATTTTCTATTTCTATATTCCTCTGTGTCGTATATTGTAGTTTTTGTTATTATTTTTCCATTTCTGTGTTCTCGTTAGTTGTATATTGTAGTATTTATTATTATTTTTCTATTGTTCATGCTATTTTATGTGTAGTCCGGGATTAAGCATAATTAATTTGACCTATTTTTTATTGACTATTAGACTATCTTCATATTCAGGTTCATTTTATTCTTATATTTGAGAATGTTCCAGGAATTATTCTGAATCTCATACTACCATGAAAACAAATAGTTTTTAGTTGCATTTTGTGAAGAAAAAAAGGAATTACAAAACAAGAACATGTATTTTCCAACAAGTATTTTTCTCCAAAGTACCCTCTTTGATGTTGATTTCTTTTCCCAGGGTCATAGGTTAAAGAATTCTGAGAATCAGACCTATCAAGCTCTTAGTGGTTTGAATTCCAAGAGACGAGTTCTACTATCAGGAACACCCATACAGAATGATTTATTGGAATATTTCAGTTTAGTTCACTTTGTCAACACAGGAATACTTGGTAAGTCAAAGTCAAGAATCACTGTAGTGGTGGTATATTGATCTTATGTTACACAGATATTTATTGAGATATTTTAGAAATACTCACGTTTTTGGACTAACTTTTGGATATGTTCACGGTTCACCAGGTACAGCTCAGGAATTCAAACGTAAATTTGAAAACCCAATATTGAGAGGAAGGGATGCAGATGCCACTGATAGGGACAAAGAAAAAGGGCAAGAAAAATTACAAGAGGTATGTGTGTGTGTGTGTGTGTGTGTGTGTGTGTGTGTGTGTGTGTGTGTGTGTGTGTGTGTGTGTGTGTGTGCATGTGCGTGCATGTGTGTATATGTATGTATGTATGTGTATGTGTGCATGTCTGTCTGTGTGTCTATGTGTGTTTGTCTGTCTGTCTGTGTGTATGTCTGTGTGCATGTATGTTGTGTGTGTATGTGTATTGTGCATGCATGCATGTGTGTGTAAGTGTTCATGCATCTGTCTCTGTCTCTGTCTCTATGTCTGTCTCTGTCTGTATGTGTGTCTGTCTGTCTGTCTGTCTGTCAGTCAGTGTGTCTGTGTATGTGTGCATGTGTGTGTACATATATGTATTTATGTATATACATGTATGCAAAGTAGGTCTAGCTATATTATTTCTCATTACTGACACTCATGTTACACCAACAAACAAACTCATCACAACATTTATTTCATCAAAACTTTAATGAATATAAAACCATTGAGTGAAATGCATATTTTGATCATTTGATCACTCAAAATGTACATGGATTATAGTTCATCACTTGAAACCATGCTTGATCTGAAAACTCTTCTCACAAGTTGAGGGCAGTAACACTATGTCTTGTTACTTTCCAGCTGGCTGCAGTAGTCAATAAATGCATCATAAGGCGAACAGGTTAGTCTGCACATTTGATCTTTATTGTGCTTTGTTAGTCGTTAAGCATCCTATCAATATTATCAGTACTAATCAGTATATTATAAGAAAGAATTGAAAATCACTCATTTGGACCAAGAATATCCATTAATCAGATTTATTCTACAAATTCTGGTCCTGGTTATCTACTTTTTTCCCCTTTTTGTGGGATCAACTTTATGGCCATAACTTCCATTCATATGAAAAGTGCACACACCTTGATATTTTACTCAATTCTGATATTTTTGTTTTACAGCATCAATTCTATCCAAGTACCTACCAGTCAAAAGTAAGTACGATTTGAAATTCATCAGTTGTACTACAGTGCCATTGGCACAATTTGTATCATTGCTAATATAGCATAAATTCTATCCAGGTACCTTCCAGTCAAAAGTAAGTATGATTTGAGATTCATCAGTTGTACTACAGTGACATTGGCACAATTAGTATCATTGCTAATATAGCATAAATTCTATCCAGGTACCTTCCAGTCAAAAGTAAGTATGATTTGGGATTCATCAGTTGTACTACAGTGCCATTGGCACAATTTGTATCATTGCTGATATTGCATCAATTCTATCCAAGTACCTACCAGTCAAAGGTAAATAAAGAAAAGCAAAGAGTGAACACTTCTAGCATTTAATCAAGATACTGTAAGTAATTTGTTTACTTTATGTGATGAGTGTTATATCTAATGTCAAAGACATTTCATGGAATATACTTAGAATGGAATAAGTCACATTTTGATGGTACTGTGCTACACCCCATTGTATTACTACTTATAATTTGTCATCTGTGACTCTGTCTCATTGTCTAACCAATCTTTTCATCTGTACAGTTGAACAGGTTGTATGCTGTAAACTGACAACACTTCAAAGTGAACTTTACAAGAAGTTTGTCTCTTCCAAAGCAGCTGACTGTCAGATGACAAAAAGAGGTGAAGTCAGTATGTCATCACTGTCATCTATCACCCAACTCAAGAAACTGTGCAATCGTAAGTACCTATTGCTAGTACAATGTACTCAACTGTACAATTGTAAGTGGTTACAGTATTGCTTTTTAAGTTTTACCCAACTAAAGACTCTGTGACAACTGTTTCTACTCTTTGATAAATGTTGTTACTTTGTCTTCAGATCCATCTTTACTTTATGATAAATGTCTACAAGGAGAGGAAGGTTTTGAAGGAGCATTGGACTTGTTTCCTGAAAACTTTGACATGAAACGTGTCCAGCCGGAACTGTCAGGTAAAAATAAGATTTATTTTCACTACATGTGTAGATGCATATCTGTCTGTCTGTCTGTCTGTCTGTCTGTCTGTCTGTCTGTCTGTCTGTGACTCTGTCTGTCTGTCTGTGACTCTGTCTGTCTGTCTGTCTGTCTGTCTGTCTCTGTGTGTGTGTGTGTGTGTGTGTGTGTGTGTGTGTGTGTGTGTGTGTGTGTGTGTGTGTGTGTGTGTCTGCCTGCCTCTCTGGCTGTCTCTGTCTGTCTGGCTGTCTGCCTGCTTATGTGTCTGTCTGCTTGTCTGTATGTCTGCCTGCCTGCATGTATATATGTATGTCTTAAGAATTAATAAACCAAGCTTCCACCAGAAAATAAGAAATTGATAATGATGAAGTAAGTAATGAGATATTAATCTTTGGAAGATCATAGAAATAGTTCACTGGGAACCACTCTTGTCTCTTACATCTTTGTTTGCTTGTTCACATGTCTATGATATTGAACATCTGAAGAGCTAAACGCAGACTGTTGTCCAATATTCTACACAGACACATTGGATGTAATATGATGATTATATTTCAGGTAAAATGCAGGTATTAGACTACATATTGGCTGTGACAAGAACCAGTACTAGTGATAAAGTGGTGTTGGTGTCCAACTATACGCAGACATTAGATATCTTTGAGAGGCTTTGTAGAAACAGAGGATATCTATTTGTCAGATTAGATGGCACGATGTCCATCAAGAAGAGAGCTAAGATTGTTGATAAATTTAACAACCCGTCGGTAAGTCTAAACCAATCTACGTAGTCTAGCTTCTAGACCCTTAGGTCAAAGGTCAACATGGCACTCCTTGGGCATCATGGACAGTGTCCAGAACATACTGTTGTCTGGCAGCTTTGTCATAGACCTTCAGAAGTGCAATCCAAGATCTTCCACAAGACTACAATCTATATGATTTTTTGTTTTGTTTTATTACAGTCACAGTCATGAAGTCATATTTACATGTAAAATCACAATATTTGTAAACCCAGGTTATCACATTAGTGGAACCATAAAGGATTACATAGTGATATATAATCATTTTTTCCTGTGGATCATCTTTATGTTCAGAATTAACTGTTTTTCTTCCTCTGAATTCTGATCCTAATTGGACATTGCCTTTCCAGTAGCCTGTTTTGTCCAGTGGGTTTAGGGAACCTTGGGCTGACTTAATCTGTAAATGTGAACATACCTGTATATTTGTTTGTCTTTGTATGCTTTACATACAGAGTCCTGAATTCATATTTATGTTAAGTAGCAAGGCTGGTGGGTGTGGCTTGAATCTGATTGGTGCTAACAGACTGGTTATGTTTGATCCTGACTGGAATCCAGCCAATGATGACCAAGCTATGGCCAGGGTTTGGAGAGATGGACAGAAGAAGCAATGTTACATTTACAGATTACTTTCAGTGAGTATATTATTATAATGCATAGTTTTTGTATAGTATATTATCAGCTGTTGTAAAACCAAGTCACTGAATTTAGTTAGTAGTATTTCATGACCATTTCCACAGTAGCAGTTGCAAATAATATACATTTATATTTGTCATTATTTTATACTCCATATAAATTTCAGATTCTCGCACCATGAACTGCAGTAAGCTTAAACAATGTGATCCTCATATTTCAGGGCTACTCTTTATTTCCCACAAAAAATACATCCAAATCTTTTCCTTGAAGGAAGAATATAATGGAGTAAAATGACGTGTAGTAAAAATATGTTATAGTAACAGAGTAGATATTGTGAGAAACAACACATTTAGTGGGAAATTTGACTTGGATCTGCATCTGTGTTAGAGTAGGAAAGACTTAGTATCTGTGGATCTGGTAGCCATAACATCCAGTTGAGGCACTGACAAGTAACACAGATGAGGAAAATTTGAGAATGTATAAAACATGGAATGAACACCTATGTTTTGACATTCTGAGAAGTCCGGAACCCCTAGGGTATTTCTTATGATATGATAGTGGTGACTGGTCGACATTGTGTCACATTCCTGGATCTCACTGGTTCTCATGCCTTGGAGATCACAGTGCTGGAACCCATAGCAATTCTACAGAATTCATTGTTACTATGGAGATACAACTTCACTGAAATTCTTTGAATGGTTAATGACCATACATCAGAGGCCAACCAACTCAAAGATATTTCAAGATATGTTTTGTCAGGTTACACTATTTTGCAATGTAATAGACATAGATTTGAAACTCAGCGTTTTTTGCTGATTTGAAAATTTCATCTGACAAGAAATGCACTGCGATTATTGTGTTATTTATTTGTTTTATCAGACAGGAACAATTGAAGAGAAGATATTTCAGAGACAGGCTCACAAGAAAGCTTTGAGTAGTTGTGTAGTGGACAACGAAGAAAATGTAGAGAGACACTTCTCACTTGGAGAGCTGAGGGAATTATTTACATTAAATGAAACAACATTGAGTGACACCCATGATAAGTAAGTATAGTACTATAGTATATGTAAATTTATCATTTTAACTAGAGAGTCTGATAATGTTTAATGACGTCTATGTGTACACTCTAGTCTTATTTGTTGTACACAGTTAATACCGTTTACAGATTGATTACGTTTAGGGATACCACATACATGTACACAGCTAATACCGTTTACAGATAGATTATGTTCAGAGACACCACATATGTGTACACAGCTAACACCGTTTACAGATAGATTACGTTTAGGGACACCACATACATGTACACAACTAACACCATTTACAGATTGATTATGTTCAGAGACATGCACACCATGTACACAGCTAAACACTTTACAGATTGATTACGTTCAGAGACACCACATACATGTACACAGCTAAATACTGTTTACAGATTGATTACGTTCAGAGACACCACATACATGTACACAGCTAACACCATTTACAGATTGATTACGTTCAGAGACACCACATACATGTACACAGCTAACATTGTTTACAGATTGATTTAGGGAATATTAGTGACATAAAACCCGTATATTGAAGATTGCACGTCAAGGAGATGCCAGCTTAAAAAATGTGATGTACATGATGGCAGAAATAACAGGACCTCAGAATTATTTAACTCTATAGAATGGTGTCCATAAATCTGAACTTAGCATAATATTCAAATGTTACCATGCTTAGTAAAAAGTCAATCTGATTAAAATCTGATGTTAGATAGGCTGGTTTTCCTGTATTTACCTTTATTCCATTGTTATTGCGTCTTTTACGTGAGTTTTTTTTTCCCTGGGCAAACGCCTTTCTATTAATCCAAATATACTGTGTCAGATGTTAGAAAGGCGTTCGCCCAGGAAAAAAAAAACTCACGTAAAAGATGCAATAACGATGGAATAAAGGTAAATACAGGAAAACCAGCCTATCTAACATCAGATTTTAATCAGATTGAGTAAAAAGTAAGCAGTGGATATGTCTGTTTAATTCTTCAGGTACATATATCAACATTTCTCTGCTAATTAGTCAGACTACTGTTTTGTGTTATTTAGGTAATTTACTTGTATGTGAAAATGTGTCACATGTTAATAATCTGGTTGAGTTTGTTTTTATCTACATGAGGATGACAACAATTCTATATTGATTATACATATATATTAGTACTGTCAGTTGCCACACAGCATCCAACCCAGAAGAACTTCAACTTTTCTGTTGATATTTATTGACAGCTTGTAGGGAATAGAAACTGAACAGAATGACATTGTATAATAATTTTTTTGTTTCTTACATTCGAGGCCTGAAAATGCTAGTTGAGGAAATGATAATAGTGATAGTATTCAGATACAATGTGCACATGTCACCTCTAGAGGGCGCCCTGTCATGTCAAGGGTGTGTGGCACATATATTAATATTTCAAGGTTTCTAGGTCATGTGGAAAACAGATAGCCTGGCACAACGTGACTGAACTGCCTACCTAGCCTTGGCCTGAAATGAACTGTATTTACTTTAATAGTACATATGTGTTTGCTTACAATAGACAGCTTCGCGGTGTATTATCATCATCATTAATTAAAGTCAATTTCTTGAATGAAATCACTTTTAGCAACGTAGGATTTTTTTGTGTTACATGTAGGTGGTGAATGAGAAAGACACTTTTAGCCTTTCTGTTCACAAGACATTATGGGTTGTGATTTCATTATGCAATTTCTCATAATGATTGATTAAAAAGTGATTTGGGTATTATCTATTGCAAAACACAATGAAGCAAGTCTAATGTATGTACATGTACATTTCTATTTATGCATAGTTACACCATGACTTTGTCAGAACTAACCAGTAATTCCAGTTTGCATTTTGCAGTTACAAATACCATTGGCTACTTTACCTATTATCACATGTGGTATTGTTATGGTGGTATTTTGCCATCACCAATACCATTGGCTACTTTACCTATTATCACATGTGGTATTGTTATGGTGGTATTTTGCCATCACCAATACCATTGGCTCCTTTACCTATTATCACATGTGGTATTGTTATGGTGGTATTTTGCCATCACCAATACCATTGGCTACTTTACCTATTATCACATGTGGTATTGTTATGGTGGTATTTTGCCATCACCAATACCATTGGCTACTTTACCTATTATCACATATGGTATTGTTATGGTGGTATTTTGCCATCACCAATACCATTGGCTACTTTACCTATTATCACAGATGGTATTGTTATGGTGGTATTTTGCCATCACCAATACCATTGGCTACTTTACCTATTATCACATATGGTATTGTTATGGTGGTATTTTGCCATCACCAATACCATTGGCTACTTTACCTATTATCACATGTGGTATTGTTATGGTGGTATTTTATGACAACATGGCACTCAGACCATGCTGTACTCTTATCTGTCTCTTGTTGTATACGGAATATACATGTTATGTCAACATGGCAGTCAGAGGTCCGTTGATTTTGTACATACATAAGTTGAAAGGCCAGAGTTTCAATCCATGGTTCTCTTGCATTAGTGCTATGTTATCAGTGACAATAGAGCCATGAACGTTTATACATAGAGGTGTTCTTTTGTTCAGGATAAACTGTTTCTTTAAGTCTACCAGACAACTATTTTAACCCTAATCTGACCTGGGCCTTTGAATGTAGATGCTGTGTTAACATTGCAATCAGAGTTCATTTGATTTATTTCCTTATTTGTTTCATACATAGGTTTAAATGTAGACGCTGCGTCAACAACATCGAAGTAAGAGCTCCACCCGAAGACAGTGACTGTAACAGTAATCTGTCCATGTGGCGTCACTCTGCTGACAAGAAAGGAATTGTAGACCCAGTCTTAAAGACGTGCTGCAATAATAATGTGTCATTTGTCTTCCACCATCACTCTCACCAACAGATTAAAACGGTCTAAACTCATCAACAAACGTGAACTTTGAATAGGGACCTTCCAAGCCTGCCACCTTGAATATTCCGAATGTTGCATCATGGGAAATATGATGATAAATATGAATCCATAAGTATTGTAAACAATTGTGTTACACTGTTTGTAACCACAAATAATCTAGTCATTGGAGCCTGATGTTTATTCTATCAATAGCTCCAGATTAGATTTTGCGATAACTACAGATAGTCCCATAGTCCTTTGCATTTGAGCATGCTCAGTCTGGATTGCAAGGTCCCTATTGTCCAAAATATCAAAACAGTGTGGACCAGAACGTACCAATGTACATAAATTCTTTGTACTGGCCAACTCGTCAGAACAGTGTGTCAACTTGTCAAAAGTGTGGATCAAAACTTGCCAACAACCAACAAACATGAACTCTTTGAAATCTGGAAAGTATAAACCCTACATGTATCCAAGCATGTATTTGTGTTTGATTTTAACACATAGTAAATATTGTGGACTTTGACGGAGTCCAGAAGTACAAACCATCAATATTATCTTTTGCATCTTTGATCTTTGAGATGGAAAATCTCAGAACAATGCTGTTATATTCATTCATACAAACTGTTCATATCAGCTTCCCAGAAGAAACAAACCCAAATAATACTTCTAAAATTAATGGAAATTTATCACCGATATTCAGGGCAGGGCTAGACTCACATGTGCCTTTGGAATTTTTTTTTTTTTAAGTCTAACATTCTTCGAAAGTTTTGAGTTGTTATTCATTTTCAGTTTCGTAAAAGAAAATATCAACCTTTTTTTCTCTCCAGTTACTAGTAGTCTCCCAAGGCATTCACCCAACTGTTCACAATCTCTCACTCAGGCCACTGTTTCACAGAAAAGAACACACTTGTATTTAATTTTTTTTATTCAAATAAAGAATGAAAAAAGCCTGGAGACTTGAGCAAGTCTATTAAGGCACATAGACCATAGACAGTGGAGAAAAATATTGGAGTACTAAATTTTGTATTTAGACCACAATATTTCTAAAGTGGTAGTCTGTTAGACCACTGGATATCAGTAGAAAATTGAAGCTGAAACAGTTTACTTGGTGGAATCTGACTACTAAATGTACCCTGCAGGACATGTTGGGCACTCCTTTGTACATGTACGACTAAAAATTATACCATAAGATTTCTCTGAGAACTAAATGATATTCTATGACTATAACAAATTAGAATACGGACAGTAGAGGCCAGGTGTTGTTTTAATAACCAATCAGGAAGAACTTTGCTATGTGAACCTTGTAAACCTATCACAAATTTTACAAAAATATCCTGAAATAGATCAGCAGTTTAATGTGTCCAACATTTTGAATTGTTGTGTCAAAGGTCATAAGATGATAAATATAGGTCAAAGGTCAAAACGTCAGTTCAGATTTCTCGTAAGTATTTTGAATTTTTCAAATTTTGATTTCAAATTTCAAGAAGACTCAAGAGGTAAGCATCTACCAGGGTGCATGTATATCCAATATTTGGGAACAAACATATTCCAAACTACAAAGACCCAGATTGTCAATAACTTTGTATTTGTTTATTTTCATTGTTTTAGTATGTGCATTACAAAATGTCAGTTTACACTATTAAAGATGCTATCGTTTGATCGTTGATATTTGATTGACAGATGAATAAATAAGATATTGATTGGAAATATTAACTAAGGTTTAGTCATTTGTGATGTATCTGTATGTATGTATGTATGTATGTATGTATGTATGTATGTATGTATGTATGTGTGTGTGTATGTATGTATGTATGTATGTGTGTATGTATGTATGTGTGTATGTGTGTGTGTATGTATGCATGCATGTGTGTGTGTGTATGTATGTATGTATGTATGTATGTATGTATGTATGTGTGCATGTGCGTGTATGTGTGTGCAGCCTAATCATAGTATTTCTTATATACCTGGTAGTAGAGTTATTCCTGTATATTCTAGTGGAACGATTTGACAAGATGAAATGTAATTTCACTTTCCAACCATGATACAAAGTTGTATTCTCTTAGCTTATCTGTTTACTATTTCAGCCTTTCCTTGATATTTGTGACTTGATAGCTGTTATAAAATAGTGTTTTGGATGTAGAAAAATATTCTATTCCACTTACAAAAAGAAAATGACTAAAAACTTTGGATGTATGGAGATTTATTTTGAATTCAAAGAATGTCCTACATACTCAAGAAGCGAGAAAACGGGAATTGCCAAAAAAAAAAACCACATATAGTGAACTATCAAATTCGGTGTCATGTCATTCTCGCAAACCTGATATGTTATTTCTTCCGCCTGAACATGGAAGTATAACCCACATGCTACGAAATAACAAAGCTGTACGGCACGTTTCGACGGTGGCGTAAAAGAGGCCGTGGTTTGCGACGATGGTGTCATGTATGTGCACTTCTGTTGACTATTTTGTACTATATTACAAGTCTTCAAATTATATTAACGAAAAACTGATGTACAACTGACGAATAATATAAACTTTTAAGGAAAGAAAACCGTGGTTTTTAAAACATGGGGGTTGTTTCACATCTATAGAATCCTGTTCATATTGATGTAGACGGATGCAAATTGTATTGTCATATAGGGATGAATGGAAATAAACATAATTTTACTGTTAATACGGTGTACGTGTAAACTAGGCCGTTTCGCACATTATTATTTCCGCAGACGTGTACTACGACTATGTTTTCCCCCTCAGTTTCACACTTCACATTTTGTAAGGAGCCCAAAAGTGTTATTCTGACTTGTGGTATTCCGTGTACGATATTGTTAAAAATTATCGGCGGCGAACGTGATAACGACTGTGTAGGAGTCATGATGTCATAAAAACAATCCTTTGCCATGGCAACCACGTAATGATGCGAAGATGTGTTTTGTCAAGAGTAAACAATTATCTCTGATTCCGTTAGCCTTAGCAAAACTTATAAATTATGCGACCTGGTTGCTTAGATAACAATTGGAGTTTGTAGGATTAAAGATTTTATAGCTTCTGAGAATGAAATACTAGTGACAATGGTAAAATAATGTGTAGAAACGGGATGACCTGACAGGGAACGCCGGTCAAGGCTTCGTCCCACCTCTCTTTTGATCTATCGATAGCGATAGCCAATCACAGTCGTCTTGAGTGTCACGTGATCTGACTTCGTGGGATAAGCTTTTGACGAAAGTATACTCACATGTGGAATTCCTATCTAAATTTAGCTGATAGTTTATAAGCAAAAATGACTCAATCTTGATCATTCTGTGCTCCGATGTTTGCATGATTTGGTGGGAAGTGGACTGGACTTAGTACGATGGCGAAAGAATTGAGGCTGCATAGCCCGGCTGGTGCCGATCCGGTGGTTTATACGTGGCCGATACCCGCTCAGGTTTGTCACCTTTCATGAAGATGTACTCTCAAAACAAAACATTGCATTACATTCCCAGTGTATTCTTTTACATGCATTACGTTGCATATTGTTACATTTCTCTTCATGGGTCTTACGTTTCAGGACAATCGAGATGGAGCGTTGGAAATCGTGGATACTATACGGTAAGCACAGTTAGATTGTCCGTTTCTATCGTCAGCTTGTCTGTCTGAATTTGGCGTGGCCTTATGCTAATAATGGCACGCCGTTCACCCTCATTACAATTTCAAGCGTCTTTTGTTGCTGATTTCAAAGATGGCGACCTCAAATACCGACCCATCTCATATTTGCATTTGCTAATTGACGCATTTTGATCATCAGATTGCATCGATCGTGTACAAATGTCGTGTTTATGAAGTGTTCGATCGTTCGTTCCCCGTATCGGGGGGCGATCGGTGTTGTTTACAATGCAGTTTATTAGGCATCGTTCTAGCCCGGTATCCATTAATTTAGTATATTACCAGAATTGACAGGCGATATAAAATGGCTGGCCAAATTAACATTCTAATAATGAAATGTATTTTTGACGTGGCCGTTTTATTCCTGCACTTAATATTCATACAAAGGACGTTTCATTTGTCTCACGATCAGTGTTCTGTAATTTTTCAAAGATTGCCAATGACGCGTGAAACTAGTAGTATTGTGAAAATAATGACAGCAGAGGTGGGGATATTTGGGGGAGTGGCAAATGTCAAACAAAAGAGTGTAAAATAGCATCCTTTGCTCGCTGTCAATGGGGTATGTTGTACAAACATTACATACTACAGTTATTTAGACAGCAGCATATTTTACTATGTTCCTGTTTGAATGTAGTTGTACATAACAATGGACTTCATACAATGTTTTTCATTGAAATGCAATGTATTCAGAGTTTATATTGATTATAACCACAGTACAGATGTCAAATGGAGATTAGAATAGAATGAAAACCGTCACACACTCAGGCTACTATAAGACACTTCACTACTCTACCAACAATTCACATTTGTGATTAATATTCATAAATATCACCACACACACACACACACACACACACACACACACTAGATGCAGGGCTTTTGTGCCAGGATGGCTCTTTATTCTAAAAAAAATCAACAGTACTACTAAACAGAGGGAGTGTAAATTATAACAGAAAATTAATGTGAAGTCTTGTTCTGATAGAACGGTATTGTCAAATATAGTTAAGCTTATAGTATGTCACACATTATTATTTACTGTGTGCTGTTTCTCTGTAGGGCATGATGATAATTCTTGCTGTACTGCAAATTCGACATTGCTAGAATTCATGTAGATTGTTCAAAAATTTGTTTTAGTGTATTATCTATAGCCATAGACACACTACAATGAAGTCAAATTGGACTTTGTTATACCATGTATGAAACAAACAAATAAACCAGTATAACATTACTGTTTGTTATCACTTCACTCTCATACATTCATTAAATTATTGTATAACACACCAATATAATGATTCTGGGCCTCCAAGTACTCACATTGTCTGTATTTCTGCATGACTGAAATAAGGGCAACAATGTCACCAGTGACCTGTAAATATTATTCTTCCTATAAATCAGGCAGCTACACTTGACTGATCTAAAAAAATCTCTAAAATCAGATCTGCATAGGCAGGTAATAAGGTAACAAGACAGAGATGTTTAATTAGCATATTATGGACACTAGAACACTACAAAATATGAACAGAAAAGATTCCAGCCAGAAGCCTGGTAAATGTGGTAGATTTTGTAATCAAATTGTTGAAAATTACCTGTAAAAAACAGTAAGGGTTACGATACTTTAGTTGGTAAATAGTATAGAAAAGTACTGTGTTTGTCATGTCTCTATAGATACTGTTTTGTAGTTATGACTGCCTTACTGTTCAATAGATGAATTCTACAGGAATAGTTAAATAAGTATGTGACAGTCCTACTTCTGAGGTGTGTCGGTCATTGTATTCTCAGACTGGGTTCATGTCAGGACAACAATACAAGTCATGAAATGGGGAAGTAATGGGGGAATTCCCCTTGCATATTTTTTTCTAACTGAGTCAGAAAACTGTTTAAACTTTAACTTTGTTTTGTTTTTGTTTTTGTTTGTGTTGCTATGTGTACAGGTGGGTGTGTGAGGAGATTCCAGAATTGAAGTTTGCCATGGAAAAGTTTGTACTTAATGATTATGATGTGAAAAGGTAAGCACTGTCTAAATTGTACTGCCTCTACTGTTAAAGTCACCAGGTAGTTGTGGGTGTGTTTTGACAAAGTAATAATCATACAGCAGTATGGTGAAGTAAAATTAGTAGTAGTGAAAGTGACAATACTGATGTTTCATTCACAGATCACTTACTTGTTTGTTTGTTTGTTTGTTCAGACACATGTTGTTGATGATAGCTACATACGCCTACACACACAGACAGCCAGGCTATTTGTTTGTGGTGGTATTCCACTGTTCTTTGATTCTGTTTTGTAACCTATCCAGTTGGATTATCTCATTGTCTCATCCTTTGAATGTCAAATGATTCATAATTTATAAGAAAACCTCAAAACCACAAGATATGAGAAATGTGTGGGAGTTTTTGAGAAAATCCATGACTGTAGTACGTCACGTTAGCAGTGCAGTCTCAAATGTCACTTCACACCCACAGTCACGTTACATGTAGTTTTAGATGTACAGCAATATATAGAACAAATAACCTAACTTTATAACTATGAACAACCACAAGATGAAATCTTTTTGAAAGTTGATCAGTGGCCTATTAGAGATTTGTAATATTGTTTATTTTACAATCAACAGCTAAACGTAGTATAAATGAACTTTCCAGTATTGGTAATACATGACTGTACAATGATATAATATATGACCAACTACTGGTAATATGAACTCTGATTTGATGTGTAGTGAAGCATTGGTAGTGTGATCACTGTAATTTAATGTGTAGTGAGCTACTGGTAGTATGAACACTCTGATTTGATGTAGAGTCAACCACTGGTAGTGTGGTCACTGTAATTTAATGTGTAGTGAGTTACTGGTAGCATGAACAGTCTGATTTGATGTGTAGTCAGCTATGGGTAGTATGGACACTCTGATTTGATGTGTAGTCAGCTACGAGTAGTATGAACACTCTGATTTGATGTGTAGTGAACACTCTGATTTGATGTGTAGTCACCTACTGGTAGTATGAACACTCTGATTTGATGTGTAGTCGCCTACTGGTAGTATGAACACTCTGATTTGATGTGTAGTCAACTACAGGTAGTATGGACACTCTGATTTGATGTGTAGTCAGCTACGGGTACTAGTAGTATGGATGCTCTGATTTGATGTGTAGTCAACTACGGGTACTGGTAGTTATAGTATGAACACTCTGATTTCCATACCCTGTCAACTACTGATGTGTAGTTAACTACTGGTGATATGAACAGTGGTTGGTTAGTCATAGATTGAAAAGACTGGTTCGTTAGCTGTAGATGGTAATGACTGGTTGGTTAGCTGAAGATGGTAATGACTGGTTGGATAGATGTAGATGGAAACTGTTGGTTGGCTAGCTGGAGCTAGTAAAGACTGGTTGGTTAGTTGTAGATGGTAGAAAGTGGTTGGTTATCTGTAGATGACATTGGTGGGTTGGTTAGCTGTAGATAGTAAAGACTGGTTGGTTAGTTGTAGATGGCAGAGACTGGTTGGTTAGCTGTAGATGGCAATGACTGGTTGGTTAGCTGTAGATGGCAATGACTGGTTGGTTAGCTGTAGATGGCAATGACAGGTTGGTTAGCTGAAGATGGTAATGACTGGTTGGTTAGCCGTAGATGGCAATGACTGGTTGGTTAGCTGTAGATGGCAATGATTGGTTGGTTAGCTGTAGATGGCAGAGACTGGTTGGATAGCTGTAGATGGCAATGATTAATTGATTAGCTGTAGATGGCAATGACTGGTTGGTTAGATGTAGATGGCAATGACTGGTTGGTTAGCTGTAGATGGCAATGACTGGTTGGTTACCTGTAGATGGCAATGACTGGTTGGTTAGATGTAGATGGCAATGACTGGTTTGTTACCTGTAGATGGCAATGACTGGTTGGTTACCTGTAGATGGCAATGACTGGTTGGTTAGCTGTAGATGGCAATGACTGGTTGGTTAGCTGTAGATGGCAATGACTGGTTGGTTAGCTGTAGATGGCAAAGACTGGTTGATTAGCTGTGGATGGCAATGACTGGTTGGTTAGCTGTAGATAGTAAAGACTGGTTGGTTAGCTGTAGATGGCAATGACAGGTTGGTTAGCTGTAGATGGCAGTGACTGGTTGGTTAGCTGTAGGTGGCAAAGACTTGTTGGTTAGCTGTAGATGGCAGAGACATAGATGCTACAGACCTGTATAATATACATCAAATCATTAATAGTTGTACGCAATGCTACAGACCTCTATAATGTACATCAAATCAGTGATACATAGTTGTATGCAATTCTACAGACCTCTATAATGTACATCAAATCAGTGATACATAGTTGTATGCAATGCTACAGACCTCTATAATGTACATCAAATCAATGATACATAGTTGTATGCAATGCTACGGACCTCTATAATATACATCAAATCAGTGATACATAGTTGTATGCAATGCTACAGACCTCTATAATGTACATCAAATCAATGATACATAGTTGTATGCAATGCTACGGACCTCTATAATGTACATCAAATCAGTGATACATAGTTGTATGCAATGCTACGGACCTCTATAATGTACATCAAATCAGTGATACATAGTTGTATGCAATGCTACGGACCTCTATAATATACATCAAATCAGTGATACATAGTTGTATGCAATGCTACAGACCTCTATAATGTACATCAAATCAATGATACATAGTTGTATGCAATGCTACAGACCTCTATAATGTACATCAAATCAGTGATACATGCATAGTTAGTCCCCGCCGGACGAAGTCCGGGACGGGGACTTATGGATTGGGTTCCATCTGTCCGTCCGTGCGTCTGTCCGCAGTCGTTTCTTGGAGATGCCTGGACCGATTTTTTTCAAACTTGATACAGGGGCAACATACAATGGCATACATATGCACGTCAATTTGTTTCATGATATGATCCAATATGGTCGCCTAGCAGCCATTTTGTTTGCAAATTTTCCCTGTCTAAAGCCATAACTCAGACATGCTTGAACAGATCTCATTCAAAGTTGGTATTAGGACAGTGTTCTATGACATACATGTGCATATCCATTTTCGTCCATGATACAATCCCCCATACCCGACCCATCCTTTATTGTTGTAGGCATGTTCCATGTCCAACAAGCATACACAACATATCTAAGTCTGTTTGATTTAGGTTCACAAGTGTTGTTGCGTGATCAGAGTAGTGATAATTCCTTAAAACCCAATCATAGCGGGGACTATGTCATTCTCAATGACTTGTTGTATGCAATGCTACAGACCTCTATAATAATTTACATCAAATCAGTGATACATAGTTGTATGCAATTCTACAGACCTCTATAATAATGTACATCAAATCAGTGATACATAGTTGTATGCAATTCTACAGACCTCTATAATAATGTACATCAAATCAGTGATACATAGTTGTATGCAATTCTACAGACCTCTATAATGTACATCAAATCAGTGATACATAGTTGTATGCAATTCTACAGACCTCTATAATGTACATCAAATCAGTGATACATAGTTGTATGCAATGCTACAGACCTCTATAATGTACATCAAATCAGTGATACATAGTTGTATGCAATGCTACAGACCTCTATAATGTACATCAAATCAGTGATACATAGTTGTATGCAATGCTACAGACCTCTATAATGTACATCAAATCAATGATACATAGTTGTATGCAATGCTACAGACCTCTATAATAATGTACATCAAATCAGTGATACATAGTTGTATGCAATTCTACAGACCTCTATAATGTACATCAAATCAGTGATACATAGTTGTATGCAATTCTACAGACCTCTATAATGTACATCAAATCAGTGATACATAGTTGTATGCAATGCTACAGACCTCTATAATGTACATCAAATCAGTGATACATAGTTGTATGCAATGCTACAGACCTCTATAATGTACATCAAATCAGTGATACATAGTTGTATGCAATGCTACAGACCTCTATAATGTACATCAAATCAGTGATACATAGTTGTATGCAATGCTACAGACCTCTATAATGTACATCAAATCAGTGATACATAGTTGTATGCAATGCTACAGACCTCTATAATGTTCATCAAATCAGTGATACATAGTTGTATGCAATGCTACAGACCTCTATAATGTACATCAAATCAATGATAAATGTAGTTGTATGCAATTCTACAGACCTCTATAATGTTCATCAAATCAGTGATACATAGTTGTATGCAATGCTACAGACCTCTATAATGTACATCAAATCAATGATACATAGTTGTATGCAATTCTACAGACCTCTATAATGTACATCAAATCAGTGATACATAGTTGTATGCAATTCTACAGACCTCTATAATGTACATCAAATCAGTGATACATAGTTGTATGCACTGCTACAGACCTCTATAATATACATCAAATCAGTGATACATAGTTGTATGCAATGCTACAGACCTCTATAATTTACATCAAATCAGTGATACATAGTTGTATGCAATTCTACAGACCTCTATAATGTACATCAAATCAGTGATACATAGTTGTATGCAATGCTACAGACCTCTATAATGTACATCAAATCAGTGATACATAGTTGTATGCACTGCTACAGACCTCTATAATATACATCAAATCAGTGATACATAGTTGTATGCAATGCTACAGACCTCTATAATATACATCAAATCAATGATACATAGTTGTATGCAATTCTACAGACCTCTATAATGTACATCAAATCAATGATACATAGTTGTATGCAATTCTACAGACCTCTATAATTTACATCAAATCAGTGATACATAGTTGTATGCAATGCTACAGACCTCTATAATTTACATCAAATCAGTGATACATAGTTGTATGCAATTCTACAGACCTCTATATTGTACATCAAATCAATGATACATAGTTGTATGCAATGCTACAGACCTCTATAATGTACATCAAATCAATGATATATGTAGTTGTGTGCAAGAAATGCAGTTGAGTCAGGTGAGGTACTGAAATTTATAAAGGGGAATAAAAGAAACTGAATTCCACAAACACTTAGTTACAGCTATATTGTCATTGGTTAATTTGGTTTGCGCTTGTAAGTGTGTTTGCAAAGTTTGACCCCTGACCTCCCTGTGGCATTAGCACCTAAGGTGACATACAGTGCAAAAAGGGGCCCATGTAGGGAGGTGCCATTTTGTCAGTGAAAAGAAAATCAGTGCATTTCTGAGTATAGGTTTTCTGCAAATAGCTTTGTGAAAGTGGAATCTATTCAATATGCTAATGTTGTTATGCGATATAGCTATGAAATGCAGTTGACATTGTTAATTTTATGAAATGACACTATCCTGTTAGAAATACAGTATGAAATAAAACAGCTTATATTGTGGTAAATTACTGTTTCAAGGATTCTGTTTCAGTTTGATCCCCCTTGGTGCTAATACATTTGGTAGCATTTACCATGTTATGTTAAATTTACACACAAATTAGTCTCAAGGGATATGCTGTGGATGGACAAAAGACAACCACCAAGAAGTGTATACTGTATGAAAATGATTGAAAATGGATTTTACATAGATCAAAATTACGAAATTGGTAATGGTTTGTGTAGGCTAATATTAGAAATGTGTACATTGGACAAAAATAGTACCATGAAAATTAGTGAATGTGTTAGAAGAATTCCAACCATATGGTTTGTATAAATATGACAGTATTTAATACTAGCTATGGGTTCATACATGCAGTGCACCAACCTGAATTGACCTAGATAATATCACACAGTTTTATTTTAATACAGCATATTGGCAGGCTAGTAAATGTTAGACATCATTCACATTGAAACTGGACAGTTATGTCACAAATTACACCATTATTCTCAAGGCTGTTTGCATAATTTAAGTAGACTTGTATAGACATTGTATTTCCACAAATTACCTAAAAAAAGGATAAAATGAAACAATTCCATTATTTATTTCTACAATAGTGTGTTCAAATGCACTCATATTCTGGGTTGGATTTTGTCCCATCTGTAGTGTCTGGATTTATTATATGTGAGTAAAATTGGGTGTAAATCATAGCAGATATGTTTGGCATGGCAGCCATTTTTAAATGACCTTGAGATTTCATAGATTACATTGCAGCAGTGCAGCTGTCTCTCCCATTGTCAACTACTGCTGCTATTGTTGTCATAATTCAATGACAGCATAAAAAGAAAGCCCAATAAGGGCATGACCTTTAACCTGAGTGTTAGTGAAAGTCCTACATTCCAATAGTCCAATACATGTCTGGTTAAAGCCAGACATAACAGCAGTGTCACTATGAATTCAGGTCAGTTCGTTGCTGTGTCAACACACCAGTGGCTATCATCTACTTAAAATTGTACAAGATTATTTTTAGCTCCCTTACACCACTTTCGCCAGATGTCATGTTACAACTCCATGTTTTTATTTGGTGTCTGTCTCTCTCTTTGTCCGTGACTGTCCATTCATCCATCCATGCATCTGTCTGTCCCATGTTACTGTTAGCCTCTGTTGCAGTCAATGTCTAGCATATTGTGTCTCTATCAGTCAGTGTCATGCCTTCTATCTGTTCAATTGTCTTTTTTCTGTCTGTTATGTCTGTCCGTCTGTCTGTCATTAAGATATGTGCTTGTGCACTTCGCAAAGACAATATATTTACCATGTATAATGTTTGTCCGGCTTTGGTTTATCACTGTATGGTCATACATGTACAACAATTGTTGGTAAATGTCAAAGTAATTAGTAATACTGTACTTGGGTTAAATAATCATTTTTGTATTACACTATAATAATCAGGAAAATGTAAAGAAATAAACAAGTTCCCTCTGGTCAGCTGTCTACATATTCTAATTTAACTTAGGTTATGACAACTTTGAACTATTTCAAGTGACAATATGTTATAACAGTGCCTGATGAAGTAACAGTTTGGTTTTTTTTTAAAAAGAAGACATTTTGAGCAAATTATTCTGTGAATTATGACAGGTGTTGGTGTCCATTCTGTGAATTTCAGTTGACTATGAACACATGACAAATAGACCAAGATAAATTTAATTTATACAGATGGGACTCTATTGTTTGGATGAATTGGGTATAAATATCAATTCTTGAAAGTTGGTGGAATTGAGAAATGGCTACCATGAAGTGATTATGATGTTATGATATTAGTAATGAATAAGATTTTACATGCAACTGTGTTCTGTGTTTGTATATCGCTTGTAGTGTAGTAGAATCTTTAGGTGAGTCTGGATTACCAGCATTAATCTGAACAAAAAGACAAATTTAACAAGTACATGTAGACTAGGATGTCAGAGATTTTTTTTGTTGTAAAATGTATTTAATATTCAGACTAGTCCTTCTAGTCTTGTTACCCAGGCTATAGTGTAGTCTACCATATGTGATATGAAAAGTAGTGTGTAGCACTTGCCATGGATAATGTCGCCTCGCCTGTGTAGTATTAGTGTGTGATATGATATGAAATGAATTGTATAGTACTTGCCCATCATATCACATGACCAGTATGGTATTATGATATGAAATATACTTTTAGTATGTGTAACATATCACATGAACTGTGTGATGTTAGCATATGATATGAAAAGTAGTGTGTGTGGCACTTGCCTATCATATCACAATGCCAGGCAATATGTTGTAGTTTGTGATAAAAATATACTACATGTTTATTGTATGTATTGTAAGTGTTTGATACATGTATGATAATGTATAATATTGTGTCCTGTATTACACTCATCACAAGAAAGCCTTAGCAAGAAAATGTTGTGTATCAGTGTATTGCAAATAGAAGGGTGAGATGCAGAGTGAATATTGACCTCTATCTACTAGTAAAGTTAGTATTAAGAGCTACGTGTAACACATGTGAACCTTGATATGAAGGACATATGCGTTATCACTTACAAGGTGAACCTTGACTAAAAAGCAAATCATGTTTGTGTTTATTTATAGCTTTGAGAGTATGTCAACACTATGTGAGAAATATAACCGTGCTATTGATGGAATTCTTCAGTTGGTAAGTCAAAAACTTTTATTTTGATGAAATGACTGGTTGTTTATTGGTATGTATTAATAGGATCAAATGTTTGGATTTGAAAGACAACAGATTTTTGTACAGTCGAAATTTACTAAGTTTTACTTGATAAGTTGTGATTTAGACAAAGTAACAGGTAACACTGGAGCTCTCAGACTATTTCTTTATTTTCTATGTTTGATGTTTCTGTGAAACAAGTGGCGTTGTAGTAAAATTACTTTCTGTATTATGTGGATGCAACTACATAACATAGAGAGTATTTATGTATGTCATAATATGGCTGGCAGTCAACTATCAATATATTGACAAATAGTTGAAATAAACAAACGACCATGAACACATGAAAATGTCAAGATAATTTGATGCTGGATGATAAGGATACAATTTATACTTGTCTGTATATGTCTGCGATACATTTGTATAAATGTTTTTTACAGCCATTACATATTTTGACAAATAAATAATGATATATTCCACTACCCATAATACTTGATTTGCAATCCTCAATGCAATGTTTTTTTGGATCCCCAATCATGGTGACTTCACCATGACACCAGACATCATGGGATTGATAGACAACTGACTGTGTGGATAGTGAAGTCAAAGGTGAAGAACCAATAAAATATAGAATTCTTCAAATAATCATCAAAAAATATGCAAGGAAATTTTTAATAATAAAGTAACAGTTATATTTATTTGCTAGAAAAAGAAAAAGGAAACAAAATGGAGATATCAATTATGACAAAATTAACAGCAGAAATGGTAATAAATAGACATTATAAATACAACTTTAACTACTGGTGAACCGCAAAAATAGCTTTTCCAAACTAGACAGGTTTGTGGCCCAGAGAAAAATATACATTATCACTATTGTATATAACATGCATAGACTAGTCAGTCCTTACTTTTACCTCAATATTGTATCCAGCATTGTACATGTATGTATAGAGAGAGAGAGAGAGAGAGACAGAGGAACATTTGTAAGTACAGCCAGTAGTGAGAATTGTGATTGCCAAAAATCTGAACAAATCAATAAAAAAAAAATCTAAATACGAGATTGAAAGTATAAAATCTAAGGAAAGACAACTTATAGTACTTGAAGACTTTAGAAGATAACTTGTCAATAGAGGAATAGTTACCATGGAAATCTATAGTCATTAGATATCTTAGTAACAAAAGAATAAAGATTGGAGGAAATCATTGAAGGAGAAAGAAGTGGTTGTCATGGTAATAGTATGAGCAATTTTCTACAACAGTTGTGACTTTAAATTCAATCTGTTCTGACAACATTTAGTGAAAGATCCAGGCTCAACCATTGCTTATTTGCCTACTCACACACTATCTGAGCATAACATTGCATGTCAGCATGACCACACACGCACTACATGTAAATCAAAGCATAATATTGCACGACCACATACGCACTAAATCAAGGCATAACATTGCATGACCACATACACACTAAATCAAGGCATAACATTGCACGACCACATACACACTAAATCAAGGCATAATATTACATAACCACATACACACTAAATCAAGGCATAATATTGCATGACCACATACACACTAAATCCAGGCATAACATTGCATGACCACATACACACTAAATCAAGGCATAATATTGCATGACCACATACACACTAAATCAAGGCATAACATTCCATGACCACATATGCACCAAATCAAGGCATAACATTGCATGACCACATATGCACCACATCAAGGCATAACATTCCATGACCACATACACTAAATCAAGGCATAACATTGCATGACCACATACACACTAAATCAAGGCATAACATTGATGACCACATACACACTAAATCAAGGCACAACATTGCATGACCACATACACACTAAATCAAGGCATAATATTGCATGACCACATACACACTAAATCAAGGCATAACATTGCATGACCACATACACACTAAATCAAGGCATAACATTGCATTACCACATACACACTAAATCAAAGCATAACATTCCATGACCACATACACACTAAATCAAGGCATAACATTCCATGACCACATATGCACCACATCAAGGCATAACATTCCATGACCACATACACACTAAATCAAGGCATAACATTGCATGACCACATACACACTAAATCAAGGCATAACATTGCATGACCACATATGCACCAAATCAAGGCATAACATTGCATGACCACATACATGTATGCACCAAATCAAGGCATAACATTCCTTGTTGTTCTCATACCTCGAATGAATAAGTTTCAATCTAAAGTAAATAAGAAAGTATTACCGGTAGTGCTTGTAAGAACTTTGATGTCAAAGAAACTGCTTTTATAAGATATCAGTGTAGAAACATTATTTTTATGTGTTCATTGATGGATATAAAAAGTGTGGTAATTATATTTAATGGTATTTCCTGGGTTACTACAGTTGTGACTATGTTCATGCATTGAATGCCTCTAATGTGATTTGATGATACAAGAAGTAACCTTGTGTGGTTGTAAGTTGATGGTCAAGTCATTGTCAAAGCTGACGTCTCTGTGTTCTTGTCAAATATGGCTCATTGTCAAACCAACAGTCTGTTGTCATGACATAATACTAAATGGTTGCCAATAACGACAGCAAAAGGACATCTTGTAGTGTATGTGAATATTGACATGCCCTCTCAACAATACTGTCTATAAGATGACCCAGCTAGCCGCATACAATATGGTAAAAGACAGCTGTTCAGATTATTTGTTGAAAGACAATTTCAGAAATCAATTACATTACACAGATACATTAGTAATCAAATTGATCCACAATGGATTGGAATAGACTAATTATGCAAAATATATGCAAAATGGAATAGTTATGATAATGATGAGATAAAATCAAAGGTTACATGTATGTGTCTCGTCTGTAGACCATGTGACTAGCCAGTCTGTAGACCATGTGACAGCTACCAATATAAAGGTCAGTCTATTTTGACCTTTGACATCAAGTATCAGTTACTATCATATGGGATTAGTAGAAAATCAGCATCTCTGCTGTGGAGTATGACAGGGTTCATTTAAATACATGTCTACTACCCATGATACAGTGTAATAGATAATATACCTTAGGTATTGGTAATCACAGAGAATGGCATGAATATTGTGTTGAATTATGTAATTTACAAATGTGTTTTTTTTGTATATTTGATACAAAAATTCAGTTATAGATTATGATAGAATGTCACTATATTGTATGATTCAACTGATATGTATTTTAAAAGTCGCCATATAGATTAGCATTGGGGATTTGTTTTGAATTTTCAATGTATAAAACAATTTCATCATGGCTTCCTACTTGAAAAAAATCAATGTGAAAGAACATAGACCAGGTCTGTATTTGTACATTGCAAAAAGCTAAAAAAAAATGTGTAAAAATGTTGTTATTGCATGTACACATTTATCATGCTTTTGCAATTTATTGAGTTACAAACAAGGACTTGGCATATGTTGTTTCATATTGATTTTTCAAATAGGAAGCCATGATAAAATTGTTTTATAAATTAAAAATCGAAAATATATACCCAATCTTCATCCATATGGCCACTGTAATTAAGGGGTTTGGTAATGTTGAGTTTATATGCTTTTTAGAAGAGGGGGAATTTTACTTGAATTTTAAAAGGTATAGTAGAGTATTATACTCAAAAGTCTTATATGCTATGGGCAGAACTCAAAGTTGCCTTAGATATTCAGCTATAGTATATCGGCAATTTGATGACATAGCAATACTACTAGGTGAGATCTATAGTTCAGTGTAGGATAAAAACTGAATTCTTTTAGTTAGGTCTCAGACCCCCCCCCCCCCCCCACACACACACACACACCTCCTGACTTCATTTTTATTGACCAAAATTGATAATAGTATCAGACAGCACAATAATTTCAAATCAATATGTAGTAGTATGTAGTTTCTAATGAATTCAAAGTCAATATGTAGTAAGTAGAACATAGCTTGTTTATTGACACTTTGATGGATAAGGAGTGCCATGCATTTACTGTTTAAAGCAAAAATTCTTCAATTTCTTGATTTGACATTTTTTTATAGAAATATGTAGAGGTACAAAACAGAATCCAGTAAAGTAAAGTCATTTTTTTGTAGGCTGAGAACTAAAAGGGTTCAATCCCCCCCCCCCCCCCAAGTAAACCCCCCCCCCCCAAAAAAAGTAAAAGATGTACTACAATGTCAGAACACAATTTGTAATGTCATAGAAGGCAGACATCAACATTAACATTATACCAGAATAGTTGAATTGAGGTTTTACTTTTACATTAGTATTTTAATATTGTTAAAAAGCTTATTTAAACTCAGCTTGTATCACTTTTCAGTGTGGATATTGTTAGTAGGTGTAAAATTGTGTTCTCTGTTGAATTTATGATGTAATGTCAATTGAATTGACCTCTGACTTCTGACCTTAGAAGCTTTCACCTCCAGAAGTATGTTACTATCGATTACCCAAGTACATTTGGGATGCAGTAATGGGTGAAAACTGTTTGTTACATTATGAATCGAAAGTGAAACATTTAAGTAGTTTTGGAATACAGTGTTTAATTTATTGTGTTTATGTGGGGACATGCTATACAAATTAGTGAAAGTATGATGCAGTGAAATTCCATCTTTTGATGACGTGTCATTACAACGAGGAAACCGGATGGAATATAACTAGGTTTGTGAAATATCCAATTATAATCCATCATTTTGTTACCATAGCGACCAATTAGTGCAATTTGAAAGGAAAATTGCTGGTGTAACACAAGGACATGAAATTGTATTGTATTGAGTCAAATCACCAAGATTCATCTTTACCAGCTTATGTTGCATTTCAGATGTACTCATTGTGGATGAATAAATTAAATGTGTGGCTTGAAATATACAAATCTGATCTGATGAATTAAACAACAGTGTCCTGGAAACCATAATTCATTGGAATTTTAGTGAATGTCATTGTGGTAATAGTACATGTATAAAGATTTTGTTAATAAGATGTTCACTTACTGCCCTTAACAAAAAACACTGGTGCGGAACTCTGGTAAAATGACTGAGGAACATGGGTAGATGTTACCTACTTACTACGCATAACAAAATCACTGATAGGGAACCCTGGTAAAATGAGTGGGGAACTCAGGTAGATTTTACCTACTTTAGTCTTTATGCCCTTAACAAAAACGTTGGTAGGGAACCCTGGTAAAATGAGTGGGCAACACAGGTACATGTAGCTTTTGCCAATTTTAGTCTTTATGCCCTGAACAAAAACATTGGTAGGGAACCCTGGTAAAATGGGTGGGCAACACATGTAGATTTTGCCTACTTCATGTCCTGATAAAAACATTGACTGTCAAGGAGATACAGCATCACCATTACATTAGATGGCCAGCTTTGACCTGGATCAGCATAATAAGCTGACTTCTGTAATAATGACCTCACTTGCAGCAGAAGCATTGATTAAATATGGCATTTATACAGTGAGAATTTGAGAAGCTGAACTCAGCTTAAATCAGTTGTGGTTGTTGATTGCTATGAATTCATAGATGAACACACAACCCTAGATGTGCAATTGTTGCAAGCATGATGACAGCTGCTACATGTAATCAGCCTGAATGATGAAATACATACTGGACAGTGTACTGCCTATGGGGGAAGAGGGTGGAGACATTTCAATACACTTATATGTGTTTAATTCCTGCATATTGCAGATGAAATATATTTGACCGTTTATAGCAGATTGCTATCTGCCATGCCTACATTATTATGCAGTTTGTCATAATTTATTCATCATTGTATTCCAGGTATACATTTCCTTCTTTTTTACTGGACTTAATATGAAAACATACACATATACCTCTGTTTTATGATAAAAACATATACCTACCTCTTTTTTTAATTTACTATGTAAACCACATGTGGGGATAATTTTTTGTTATGACTACAGAGATTTCACAACATGATATCAGGTTCTGAAATGATGTTATATGTACTCTGTACTTCGTGATACATTTGTGAAATATATGAACAGTGTGGTAGATCGACTGACATGCTGTACTTAAACCATATTGTTTGGTGATATTTAGATATTCAGGTTGTTGATGGCCGAGTGGTTAAACCACTTGCCTCTTACCACTGTGGTCGGGGTTCGAACACCATTCCGGGTTTGATTAAATTTACCACGCTGTAAGTAAGAAGAGTGTCAATCAGTTTGACAACCAACCAACGCAGGTTTCCCCCGGGTACTCCGGTTTCCTCCTGCATTAACACTGAACCCATGAGGGATGGCCCTCACTGGACTTCTTGGGAGACAAGTGTTTATATGCTTAAAGAACTATCCAGTATAAATAAAGATTATTATTCTAGATTGAATAACATGCCACATCCATGTATAAATTGTATATCCAGAGTGGATATACAAGGGTAGTGAAATAAAGGACAGTCTAGATCTAGTATAATATAGAACCATAATTTTGTTACTAGCGCTAATTACATTGAAAGGACCAGACCTTTAAGCCTTCACTGTGTTGCCTTGCATCATTCAAGACAGAGACATACACATACCCTTATTTCTAGTTGGCTTTAGAAAAAAAAAAAATTCTTTTAAATTGATGAATGCTATATTTAGTAACATTAGAGTGTTTTACATGTAAGCATTATCGAAAGGCAAGCAGTAACAGAATGAATGCTAACTACAAACTACATGTACATGTATAGTGTATATAGTTGGTATGCTAGCTAGTAGTATGTGTATAGTGTATATCGTTGATATGCTAGCTAGTAGTACATACAGTGTGTATAGTTGGTATGCTAGCTAGTAGTATGTGTATAGTGTATATAGTTGATATGCTAGCTAGTAGTACACACAGTGTGTATAGTTGGTATGCTAGCTAGTAGTACATGTGTAGTGGATATAGTTGGTATGCTAGCTATACATGTAGAGTTGGTGTGCTAGCTACATGTAGTACATGTATAGTTATATAGTGTATATAGTTTGTATGCTAGCTAATACATGTATAGTGTATGTAGTTGGTATGCTAGCTCGTACATGTATAGTGTATATAGTTGGTATGCTAGCTAGTAGTACATGTATAGTGTATATAGTTGGTATGCTATATAGTTGGTATGCGAGCTAGTACATGTATAGTGTATGTAGTTGGTATGCAAGCTAGTACATGTATAGTGTACATAGTTGGTATGCTAGCTAGTACATGTATAGTGTATGTAGTTGGTATGCTAGCTAGTAGTACATGTATAGTGTATATAGTTGGTATGCTAGCTAGTACATATATAGTGTATATAGTTGGTATGCGAGCTAGTACATGTAATGTATAGTGTATATAGTTGGTGTGCTAGCTATACATGTATAGCGTATATAGTTGGTGTGCTAGCTATACATGTATAGTGTACATAGTTGGTGTGCTAGCTAGTGCAATGTATAGTGTATATAGTTGGTGTGCTAGCTATACATGTATAGCGTATATAGTTGGTGTGCTAGCTAGTACATATATAGTGTACATAGTTGGTGTGCTAGCTAGTGCAATGTATAGTGTATATAGTTGGTGTGTTAGCTAGTTCAATGTATAGTGTATATAGTTGGTGTGCGAGCTAGTGCATGTATAGTGTATATAGTTGGTATGCTAGCTAGTACATGTATAGTGTATATAGTTGGTGTGCGAGCTAGTGCATGTATAGTGTATATAGTTGGTGTGCGAGCTAGTGCATGTATAGTGTATATAGTTGGTATGCTAGCTAGTACATGTATAGTGTATATAGTTGGTATGCTAGCTAGTACATGTATAGTGTATATAGTTAGTGTGCTAGCTAGTACAATGTATAGTGTATATAGTTGGTGTGCTAGCTAGTACATATATAGTGTATATAGTTGGTGTGTTAGCTAGTACAATATACATGTAAAGTCAAATATCAGAAAGTTGACAGGTTAAAGGTTTACATTTTTAGGGAGTAATTACATAGACTTAGTTGAAACAAAGTCCTTCAAGGATTAAAATTATAATGTCAAGTTGAACATGGTTTACAGAATACAATAAATGAACCGCCATTCTGTGTCTAAAGTGGTAGACAAAATGAGAAAAAAAGAAAAATAATTCTTTGTAGATGAGACTTCAAAATGGCTGACAAATTTAACTTCATGTTGCAGATGGATTCAAAGAAAGAGTCTTAAATTTATGTGCTATTTTCATTCACAGTGGAAGGGTACCACATGTCCAAACCGGGTCAGTAAAAAGGCTGGTACAGCGTTACTGCGTCATATCATGCAGCAAGTGTACAACCATGCTATCTCTGATCCTGACAAACTTAACAGTTATGAACCGTTCTCGCCTGAGGTAAGTTTCTACAAATACCTAGTATTGCATGACTTTTGTGAACAGCTTCACTTTGCAGTCTTTATCTAGGTTTTCAGTTGTCACATTTTGGACAGAGTAGGAAGAACCTGAGTGGTGAAAGGTATGACACTGGTTTATTTTCCTTGGTTAGTTGAGGTGAGAGTAAATCATTCAGGTTGCATTCTATCACACAGTCAATAGATAGACAGTCATGGTGTAACTGAATCAGATAGACAGACAACTTTGCTACACATGGTGAGCTTTTAGATGACAGACATACAGGCTACTTTTAGTCAGATATGTTAAATAGTGTTGCAGTATTAGACCCGTTTACAATCTAGTTAATACCTGCCAAGTATCAATGTTTTCTCTGAGATACTTACCTCATTGCTAAAACTGAAAAAATCTGCTTGTTCTAAAGCTTGTCTCATTCAAAACCAACCTTACTATAAACTTGTAGTCAAACGACACGAAAAAAAAAGAGAGATTAAAACTGATATTAGGATGACATCCATTGAACTAAATGGAAAGGAAAAGTACAAGTCTCAGAGGAAATATTGACTGTCTGAGTAATTATGTTGATTTGACCTTTGACCTTACTTGGTGAGTTATTAGTCTATCTTCTCTTTTCATCATTCGACAGAACTCCTCTTTGAAGATACGGTCAGCACAATACGCTGCTTCAAGGAGAGATACCGTCAGTATCTTTCTTATCAACCATGTTTTATGCCCCTAAATTTTTGCCTCTGGTTCAGTCATTTCATCATAAGATAGCAGATTATTGCTTTCTGTTGCTTTCAGGAATATCATTAGTTTATGTTGCCATCCCTACCCCCCAGGCAGTCATTATTTTTGTTTGCATGCTACTGTCTGTTCATCAAATACTGTATCTATGTAGACTCAGTGTTGATGTCTTTAGGCCTTAGACACCGTCATCTCAGCTTTGTTTCATTCTTTCAGGTCTATGGAGAAACTTCCTATGATTTGGTAGCCCAAATGATAGATGAAATTACAATGACAGAAGATGACACATTTATAGACCTTGGCAGCGGTGAGTTAACAATGTATTTGTATTAATAGATCATGACAGCAATGGGTTGATGATATATATTTATGGATTTGAGAAGTCAATCAAGGTAGTTTATGATAGACAGTTGTAGACTTTGAGGACCACTTTTGAGACCATTTTTTGCCAGCCATACATTTTGATGGCCATTCTTTGCCAGCCATACACTTTGATGGCCATCTTTTGCCAGCCATACATTTTGATAGCCATTCTTTGCCAGCCATACATTTTGATGTCCATCCTTTGCCAGCCATACACTTTGATGGCCATTCTTTGCCAGCCATACACTTTGATGGCCATTCTTTGCCAGCCATACACTTTGATGGCCATTCTTTGCCAGCCATACACTTTGATGTCCATCCTTTGCCAGCCATACACTTTGATGGCCATTCTTTGCCAGCCATACATTTTGATGTCCATCCTTTGCCAGCCATACACTTTGATGGCCATCCTTTGCCAGCCATACACTTTGATGGCCATCCTTTGCCAGCCATACACTTTGATTGGCCATCTTTTGCCAGCCATACATTTTGATGTCCATCTTTTGCCAGCCATACACTTTGATGGCCATTCTTTGCCAGACATACATTTTGATGGCCATCTTTTGCCAGCCATACACTTTGATGGCCATCCTTTGCCAGCCATACATTTTGATGGCCATTCTTTGCCAGCCATACACTTTGATGGCCATTCTTTGCCAGACATACACTTTGATGGCCATCCTTTGCCAGCCATACACTTTGATGGCCATCCTTTGCCAGCCATACACTTTGATGGCCATTCTTTGCCAGCCATACACTTTGATGGCCATCCTTTGCCAGCCATACACTTTGATGGCCATCCTTTGCCAGCCATACACTTTGATGGCCATCCTTTGCCAGCCATACACTTTGATGGCCATCTTTTGCCAGCCATACACTTTGATGGCCATCCTTTGCCAGACATACACTTTGATGGCCATCCTTTGCCAGCCATACACGTTGATGGCCATTCTTTGCCAGCCATACACTTTGATGGCCATTCTTTGCCAGACATACACTTTGATGGCCATTCTTTGCCAGACATACACTTTGTTGGCCATCCTTTGCCACAATTTACTCAAAGAGTGGCTTGTTGATTTCCTTAAATCAAGCTATACAGTTTGTCATTGCGTGCAACCACTTTCATAGGAACTTGTTGCTTTCAGTTGAACATAATAATGCGTATCTCATGAACAATGAATGTATATGGATAACAACTATGTAATTGCTGATCTGTGAACTGATTTACCATCCTCTTTGGTGCATGTATGAAACTCCAATCTATAACATTTGTAAATGAACACATTGTACTTGCATGATATGATATTCTATGAAATCTGTAAACAATTACATTGTATTTGCATGATATGATTGTGTTATCAACCTATGTTACACTGCAGGTGTTGGCCAAGTGGTTTTACAGGTTGCTGCAGCAACACGATGTAAACTAGCTTATGGAATAGAGAAAGCCGATGTACCTGCCGAGTATGCTCTGGTATGAACATTCTTTTATTCAGCTATGAATGCAGAGTTGTACTAGTTATGGATGTATTCTTAGGAATGTTATAATGAAATTTACTAGTTGCTACATGTACAATTATATTTGACCATGGTTTAGAACAATGTACATTTAGATTCGTTCAAACATTTTTCACCATGATATTATTTCATGTTTGTTTCTGAGGATCTTTTGACATCTGTAAAAGTTTGACTAGGTGTTAAATGTCAGTGTGAGAGTTTATCAAAACTAGAAACGAAGCCAGTGTTTAAGGCTGGTCTTGTCCGGATATGTCTTGTGTATGTTACAGAGTCTAAGCCCATTCCTAACCATAACCTAAGTGTAACAGACTCCCTAGTTGTAGTCTGGATGCCAACATGGTGTCTAGTGAGTGGAGATGTAAATTGTAATGATGCCATAGGGACTAGGCTACCCTAGTTGGAAAGCAAATTGTATGTTGTCAATCCATTGGTCAGCAGTGTGATATTACACTCCCACTCACTCACTGCTCATCAACCTCTACATGATATTTAGATCTTAGCCCCCAGTATTTTTCTTCATTCAGCCAAGGAAAATACGATTGACCTAAGGGGGATTTGTCACTACGAGTCTTGAGTTGAGTTGAGTTGAGTTGAGTCTTTAAACGAGTAGTGATAAAACCTTTGGTTTATGAGTATTTACCGACTGAATGAAGAAAAATATTGGAGAATTATATAATTATACCAGCACTAGTAATAATTATATCAAAGAAAATCAGGGAAAGTAATGGCAATTTTGAATGTTTTAACTCCTTTTTCGAACACAACGGAACAAGTGACATACTAGGCACGCATTGTCATGACATAGATGTGTGTTGTGTTGTGACGTAGAATGACCAGGTTGTAAACTCCATATTTTCTTGTTCAACTTGGCTTATGCATGGTATAATAATGTGTGTGCATGTTTACACTTTACAGAGAATGGACATAGAGTATAGGAAATGGATGAGATGGTATGGCAAAGAGTACAGTCCTTATAGGTTGGATAAAGGTGACTTTCTCAGTAATGAAATGAAAGACAAGATAGCATCTGCAAGGTACATACAACTTATGCAAATTACACACACATATTGTGAATCTCACTGTACATGCATGTCAAGCCCATTGAAATAATGTTACCCAGAAGTCTAATGCGACATTTTTGGTTCATGTTATTCACATGGACTTCACATATGTAGAGTGAAATTAACAATAGCTGTATTATCAATCAAACTATCAATCAATCATTGTTTTGTGAGATTTTATAATCTGTAAATGTAGTCCAGGACAGAAAGTTTATTTCTTGTTTGTCAATTCTCATGATTTAACAATAGAGGATTCAAATAGGTCTTCTTTTTTAAAATTCTTATTCAGAATGTTTCAATTTTATTATTATTATTGTATATTTACTGTTGGTAACTTCACCTGTACATGTGTACATGTAGTGCTTGATGTGGTTTTGTGTATTTTTGCTGTGTTTTTTTAAGAAGACCTGTAAATGAGACTTGTTCATCCTGGAAACAAAAAAATAAAATAAAAGAATTCAGTTATGTATAGGCTAATTTAGTCTAAAAGACCCAGTCGTTCGTCCACTTATGTAACCACTTGCTACACAGCACAACGAGGGATCTTTCAGAGTATGGCTAATCGTACGTGTTTTATAACAGTATCAAGTGTCTCATATTAACCTCAGATAAGCTGGAGGTAACAGAAATGATATGTCAGAGATGATAGAAGCCGACCAAGAACAGTGATACAGCTTGAGGTGATAGCTGTATATTTTTTTGAAATAAATCATTCATTGGACTATTGTAATTTTAATGATAACAAGATACAAGAGATTTCTTGAGAGATAGTAAATTGACCTGTACAGTTTTCTGATTTTCCTCCAGTGTAATATTTGTGAATAATTTTGCATTTGGTCCAGAAGTTGACCATCAGGTAGGTGTCTTTCAGATTTTCTCTTTCGATTTTTTGTGTGAATATTACATGTTGTTCTTATCATAAAATGGCAAATAATGTTGTATATTTTAACCTTTGACCTCTTCTTAAAAGATAGTTGAACTCATGAACTTAGACTGAACATTTGCAGAGATGAAGTTTCATCATTTTAAAAGATGTTCACCTAGAGAGGTTAATATCAGAATTTGGAGATACTTGTACCGTAACCTTGTATTTGAATAGAGAGAGTGTAGACATTGCATATAAACTGTGTCTGAGCATGTACTTGAGTAGAGAGAGTGTAAGTGGTTGTGATTAATAACTGACTTTATGTTGTCTTATTTGAATTTGCAGCTGAAGATTCGGTTTGCCAACATGAAAGAAGGAGCCAAGATTGTGTCTTCTAAGTCTTTTTGTCCACTGAACTTTAAGATAACACACAGGAATCTCAATGGTAAGACTTATATCATTTCATTTGACAAAGACAGTGCTAGGATTACTCACCAAATATTTGGTGTGTTCTGGTGTCTAAGTGATATGAAAGAGAACTAAAAACATACAACTAGATATTGACAGTGTATATATTTGAGGTCAGCTCCCAGTTTCTATAAGTTCAAAATATTGTTCTTTCTTTTTATATTTATTTATATCGTCTGCCAATTCTTATAAATATCTTGGCAAGATCATCAGTGTGTGAAAACTTTGCACAAGATTTGACACTCATGATGCAGTGTTTTAGCTAAGGTTGGGGAACCCTGGTAACAGAAAGGGGGGAATATGGTAAAACTGGCATAGTTTCCAGTACATTTTACCGTAATTTTGTTGGTGAACTATGGTACAATGATTGTTGTACTCAAATAGACAGCAGATAATGTTAGGTTGTTGATTTAAAAAAAAAAATTATCTTGTGTTTTTAGAAAGTATTATGATTTAATTTAACATGAAATATTGAGTGCAATTTCAGTGACTGTTATGTAACAGTATGGTCTTGAAAAAATCAAAAGAAACACATGGAAATTTACATAGAGGTTAATTATTACCATGGTAACATAATTGATGTAGAAAGACAATTAACTCATCATTGTGTTACATTACAAATAAGTCATCTAAACCAGTGCGTTTGTTATAATTGATATTATTGTATGTAATTACTATGTAATAATATATCGTTAACTGATTGATTTTAATTAATGTTTCTTTGTTTTGATAGATGTGGCCAGTATAATGCATGTAGTAGAGTTGTCACCATTGAGAGGTTCAGTGTCATGGACTGGTAGACCAGTGTCATATTACCTTCACACAATAGATAGTTCTATTGTAAGTATTCTATTTCATACATTATCTTGGATTTGGGACAGGATTGGGGTTGTCTTGTTATACTACTTTCGTGCAGTTAAAATTTCTGCTTTTTTAGAGTATCGTCTTTCTTGACTTAGGTCGTGATGGGGTTTGCTGGGACCTTTTCAGTAGCATATAACTTCTACACTTTGTTGTTAGCATTTAGTTTCTTAGAAAATATCTTTGATATGGACAGATTGGGGTCGCCATGACCTTTCTGTGGTCATGTCAGTACCACACAAATTAATGTCAGTTGACTGGGTTGTGCAATTGATACTTCTATTGTTAGTATTGGGTTTCTTTTACTATCTTAGAGTGGGTTGGGATAAGGTTGCCGTGACCTTTTCAGTGACATATCAATGCTATACATACAGCGTGATATAACAAGTAATAGTTCTGCTGTAGTTTAAAGTATTCCATTTCTTTTACATTATTATGGATTTGTTGGGGGCAGGGTTGCTAAGAGAGACCCTTCTGGTCTTACATTAGTATGGATTTGTTGGTGATGGGGTTGCTAAGAGAAGACCCTTCTCATCTTACATATATTCTGCATACAAGTAATAGTTGTATAGCTAGTATACAATCTGTTCTCATTCATTCCATTCTTTCCATTACCTTAGAATATCAAAAATGCAATTATTCAGTGAGTGATTACTAGCTAGTATGCCTCCATTACAATCTAGTCAGAATTTATCAAAATAAACATGAAATGCAGTAAAGATAACATGAAGTGTCTATATACCTCAATTAACATTTGTATGTAAGTTTCATGATCAACTTGTAAACATTAGCATTGAAATTCAATACACTACATTTATACAGCTAAGAGTACTCTGTTGAGTTACATATCATTCAATGAGAATGATTGTGTATGCTATAAATAACTTATTTCATAATTTTGTCTCTTTACAGTTAGAGAAATATTTTCAAAGACAGAAAAATCCCAAACTCAGGGTGAGTATAAAAGTATTCTGTAAGGCAGTGTTTGATGAATAAACCATGTGGTGTCCCATTCTTGTTTACTTGACTTCAAACCTTTGACAGTAATGAACCATTGACAGTATAATGGCAGATCAGATTGATCCATATCATAGCTAAATCCTTCATATAAAAGTCTCTGCCCTTTCAGGTCCCCATTTAATAACTGGTTTACCTGGGTCACACCAGTGGTTAAATTTGAACCCAATACTCAGTAAGAGGTAACTTATGAGCAGTATGGGTGTTAACTTACGATGTGCAGGTAATGAGTCTTGCGTCTTTGACCACAATATTTCCAATATAAAGGATAGTTTTATTGATTTCATGTACAAACTACCTGTCTTCCATTATATCGTAGGAAGAAGAGGACCAAATTAGAAGAACCAAGAAGAATTATAATGAAAAATTCCAAGCAGCTAAGAACTTAGACTTTGAATGCAATAATAGTAATGATAGCGATTTTAATGTTTTTGGACCAACTACACGGCGACAGTGGTCAGAGTGGGTTTCAGGGAAAGATAAAGAAAATCAAAAAACAGAGGAGAAGGAGGTGAGTTGAACTTTAGTATCTCACCGTGAGTTTTATTCTTGGGATAATGTAGTGATGTTAATACACCAAATTCAGTCAGTTGAACTTAAGCATCCTGTGATGGATTTTTTTCATGTTGTGTACAATTCAGTGATGTTAAGATGACAGTATTGTCATGCAGTTATACAACTGAGTCTCAGTGTAACAATATTTCAACAGCAATACTGTCTGTCACACAGTTTAAGAAACAACCAGGAATCAGTCAAGTTTTACATAGAATCTCACAAAGTGAAAGTGTTTGAATTGTTGAAGACATTGGGTGTTGCTATTCTGTACCGGATCACTTTTCAACATTTTTTTTCCCACATTTTTCCTGATAATAATTGAAAGTGAATGCTTGGTTTCATATCTTCTTCCATGACTGGCCACCTTCAATAAGATTTTGCCAGTGAGTGTGCAACAGAATGAGGATGATCAATTTAAAGCAGTTATGTTTTGCCCACATGTACAATGAAAACCTCTAAGAAATATTGTTTTCTTTGCTTTATATGTATGTTTTGCAGAAGGGTATTGGAGGTATCACCAAGAAATATCGCAGGAGACGAAAGAAGGACAAGACTGGGAAAAGAAAGCGTAATAAAACGTTAAAGGTAAAACCCAAAAAGGTAATGTTTACAATCAGTTGGAGTTGTTGTTTGATATAAAAGACAACAACTCCATTTGGTCTCATTGTCCTATCTACCATCAGTGTTTATCTTTAATCTTCTCTATCATCAACTATCTAACAAAACTAACCTGAAATGTTGATAAAAATTATAAACATGATGGGACCACTGTTTGTAAGTATTAAATCACTTCTTATTAACACCATAGAATAACCAGAATTGTATCTTTTATTTCTTGTTAAAAACCCAGTAACTAAAAACTGATATTTCTGTAGATCTAAAACCTTTTCTTTTTTTTTGAGCACAGTTATGATTAAATGTACTTAGATGTTATTCCCCAATATTTTTCTTTCTTCAGCCAAGGGAAATATGAGTGACTTAAGGGTTCTTTTTCACTACAAGTCAAACCCTTAAGTCGTGAATATTTTCTGGCTGAATGAAGACAAATATTGGAGAATAACATAATTATACCAGCACCAGTAATATCAAAGAAAAATTGAGGAAAGTCATGGCAATTTTGAACATTTTGACTCATGTTTTGAACACAGCAGAAACAGTGACATAGACATGCATTGAGTGAGTGAGTGAGTGAGTGAGTGAGTGAGTGAGTGAGTGAGTGAGTGAGTGAGGTAGTGAGTGAGTGAGTGAGTGAGGTAGTGAGTGAGGTAGTGAGTGAGTGAGGTAGTGAGTGAGTGAGTGAGTGAGTGAGTGAGTGAGGTAGTGAGTGAGTGAGTGAGTGAGTGAGTGAGTGAGTGAGTGAGGTAGTGAGTGAGTGAGGTAGTGAGTGAGGTAGTGAGTGAGTGAGTGAGTGAGTGAGGTAGTGAGTGAGTGAGTGAGGTAGTGAGTGAGTGAGGTAGTGAGTGAGTGAATGAGTGAGTGAGTGAGTGAATGAGGTAGTGAGTGAGTGAGTGAGTGAGTGAGTGAATGAATGAATGAGTGAGTGAGTGAGTGAATGAATGAATGAATGAGTGAGTGAGTGAATGAGTGAGTGAGTGAGTGAGGTAGTGAGTGAGTGAGTGAGTGAGTGAATGAGTGAGTGAGAGTCCTTACTTTCTTGTTCTGTTGTATCTGGTGACTTATCTATTTTGTAGGTTTTCATTTTTACAAGAATTACCAATATGTTATTATTTGATAGTGTATAGATAGGCATGTTTCTAAACCATGTAATATGTGTTGGATTGTTGTTGTTGTTGTTGTTGTTGTTGTCTGATCATAATTGAAGTTAACCATCAATATCAGTTTATTGAAATGATTTGATTTTATCGATATAAACTATTTTGCACGATATCACCTCCTCCCCCCATACACATTCAAATGCCCCCTCCCCACGTCCAACCTCAAATTGATGATTGTGTTCATATTATGATACCCTGCTCACATATTCATTACTCTGAATATTTTTATCTGTACAGGATTTGAAAGGTGTGCGACGTGGTCCAGGGCGACCTCGAAAGAACAGTGCAGGGTCAACCACTACTAAAACAAAGAAATCCACCGCTTTAGCCATAGATCTGTTACATGCACATACCGTATCTGTTAATTCAGTAAAACAACATACTGGTAAGTTATAGATCTGTTACACACACACACACACACACACACACACACACACACACACACACACACACTGTGTCTGTTAAAGTGTACATGCAAAGGTTGATAATTTTTTTCGTACTTATGTTTATTTTGCCATAAAAATAAATGAAATTGCATTCATACCTCTAAATATTGCGCGCATTGGCAAGAAAGTCGCAAAAATACTTGCCCCCTTAATCCCCTGTGCTTCGACTAACTTCGGCACCTCAACCAGCTCACGAAAGGTGTCAAGGTCCCACGTGTTACAAAAGCCTTCTAACCCTTTGTGTAATGTTTACTTATGAATTACTAATTACGCTTGCCATATAGTATTATCTGTAACTGTACATATTGTGGTGCACCAGTTTAGTCTTCCGACAACAATGGTTCCTTGGTGTTTTGTCGGCAGCACTCGCAGTGAAACGATCACCCTACACACATTTCCGCGTGATATGACTGAATAGGTAATAATGGGTGAAGGCAGTTGAAATCATGTAAAAACTGGACAGTGACGCCATACAGTGAAAGCCGGTAAGTAAATGTTACCGGGCCGGGGTTCTCCACGCCACCGGTGTAGCCATGATAAAAGCGAAAAAAGGAAGACAAATAAAATAATTTGAAATGATGTTTTCAAGAAAGCAAGTTAGCTTCATAAAATATTTTCACTACGATAGCATTTGTTTTTAAACAATGCGTAGTCCGATTGTATGTTTTGATTTCCATGTTGCTGGGAGTCGATCGTTTTCATTGTGATACATCACATGTACATCGTCGGAATCATATCAAAGTAAAAAGACGCAACGCTCATTATAATGTTGCTATTTTTGTTTCCATTGTTTTGTCTACCTGAACAATTACTGTGTCATGCCAATCACATGTCAAAAGTGGATGGACACAGCAAAGTACAATCAGCACTAAGCTTCACGCTCCCAGGTCAAATAACTTCCACAACGTAAGACATGTCTATCCATAAAAAACTCAAACAAAAATGGTTGGAGACAATACACAATACACCACAGTACGGCCGGCTTCAGTGTACATGGGCCGTGCTTTGAAAGAAGATGAAACCACTTCATGTCACTGTGTGGATGGTAATGAACGCAGTCAAAAATGAAATAAAGTACGTGTACACCTAGCTTTCAAGATTGACGGTTACATGATCCAACAAAACGTTCTGCTCTAACAAATTTGTGGGTCTACTTTCGCGAAGATTTTGAATGGTCATAGATCGAATGTACTGTTACGACACATGCTACATTTGAACAACTGAGAGAATATTATGGGGAACTGTTGAAGCCATTCTCATTCGATCTCTCTATGTTTGATGGGTATGGAAATATTAGATAATGTTCGTTTCGATTACATTGTCTGCAGGAGCTGTTTTTCACCCATTGAATAGTTATGTCAACAAAGGACGATGATAACAGCCTTCATTTTATGTAAACAACACGGCTTCACTAGGACATAAACAATACGTGGTATAAGACAGCAAGGCATAGTCAGAAAACAAGCACTAAACTTGCATGGTGGATATTTAAACACAGGTATACTATTACATATAATGTGTACTAGCCATGACGACATTTGTCTGTGAAATTTACATCGGAAAAAAAACTTATAAAGCAGTGTCATTCAGTCTCTGTGGTTAACCACACCTTCCTCACTCATTCACTACCAGAGGAACTATCGTTACTGCTAGCGGTTGGTTCGAATGAATTTGGCTAAATCACACCATCAGATGTTAATGCTGGAGTGTATTGCTCTACGCTTGAGGAATCTGACCAATATTCAACTTCGGGTTCTGGCGAAAACGGGTTTTGAAGTTGACCTTCTGGTTCGGCCATAATGGCTTTGCAAAGATACACTGACGAACACGTTTGTGTTCCTGCATTGACGTCATAAAGTTCCAAATCCTGTCCTATCCATATGCAAGTGAGAGGTACTTACCTGAAGGTGTTCTGTGGCTGAGCCGAGAGTGCCTCATTTTTCGCGCAATTTCTCGTGTTAGAATTATATTGTACTATTACAAACCCGATTTCCTTTATTTTTATGGCAAAATGAACATAATTACGAAAAAAAGTATGTACCTTTGCATGTACACTTTAATTGAAAGAAGATGAAACCACTTCATGTCACTGTGTGGATGGTAATGAACGCAGTAAAAAATGAAATAAAGTATGTGTACACATAGCTTTCAAGAGGGATGGTTATCCAACAAAACGTTCTGCTCTAACAAATTTGTGGGTCTACTTTCGCGAAGATTTTGAATGGTCATAGATCGAATGTACTGTTACGACACATGCTACATTTGAACAACTGAGAGAATATTATGGGGAACTGTTGAAGCCATTCTCATTCGATCTCTCTATGTTTGATGGGTATGGAAATATTAGATAATGTTCGTTTCGATTACATTGTCTGCAGGAGCTGTTTTTCACCCATTGAATAGTTATGTCAACAAAGGACGATGATAACAGCCTTCATTTTATGTAAACAACACGGCTTCACTAGGACATAAACAATACGTGGTATAAGACAGCAAGGCATAGTCAGAAAACAAGCACTAAACTTGCATGGTGGATATTTAAACACAGGTATACTATTACATATAATGTGTACTAGCCATGACGACATTTGTCTGTGAAATTTACATCGGAAAAAAAACTTATAAAGCAGTGTCATTCAGTCTCTGTGGTTAACCACACCTTCCTCACTCATTCACTACCAGAGGAACTATCGTTACTGCTAGCGGTTGGTTCGAATGAATTTGGCTAAATCACACCATCAGATGTTAATGCTGGAGTGTATTGCTCTACGCTTGAGGAATCTGACCAATATTCAACTTCGGGTTCTGGCGAAAACGGGTTTTGAAGTTGACCTTCTGGTTCGGCCATAATGGCTTTACATGTAAAGATACACTGACGAACATGTTTGTGTTCCTGCATTGACATCATAAAGTTCCAAATCCTGTCCTATCCATATGCAAATAAGAGGTACTTACCTGAAGGTGCTCTGTGGCTGAGCCGAGAGTGCCTCATTTTTCGCGCAATTTCTCGTGTTAGAATTATATTGTACTATTGCAAACCCGATTTCCTTTATTTTTATGGCAAAATACTAGTAAACATAATTACGAAAAAAAGTATGTACCTTTGCATGTACACTTTAATACAGTAATACAACATACTGTCATGAAATGTTATTAACTTTGTTCACATAGAACATCAAAGTCTGTATAAGCATAGCATCATTGTGGTATATTCAATGGTAGTTATACTCCATTCAACATCTAGAGTTTAAACATTCTAAAACAAGATAGTTAGAAAGCTTGGATTATAGTAGAAATCGAATGTTTATCATGGTAAACACGTGAACATTTCTGTGTTGTGTGCTTTGTTTATCCCTTTCATTCCTAGAGACGACATTGCAATAAATAGAAACTTGATTGTTAAGAACATTTTCTAAAATTTAAGAATATTACTTCATTGGGAAGTAATATTTCTTGAATTCTGATCTAAAATAAAGTTGATCTTTTTCCAAAATTTACAGAGAAACAAGAATTTTTGTTCAAAAATTTTGGCAGGAAAGTTTCTAGTCCTGCTTTGTTTATACAAGAAGTATATGTGTTATATGTTTGTTATTTCAGATCAACAGTTTCAGCAATCAAGTCCAAATTTTAATCTACCTAGTATGATGACATCTGGTTTCAAAACCTCCTCTTTACCGTTGTCATCACCACCACCAGTTATGTCTGTACCGTCCCAGTTAAAACTCACTCCAAGTCAACAGCAGCTGTTACAAAACACAGAATGTCCAGCAGTGTTACAACAGTTATTAGGTAGGTTACACTTTGATTGGCCAGTATTAAAAGTTGTAAGTTAATTTTCCACATTGATTTGGGTTTTCTGCATTGTCTGCAATTGAAAGTATTGTCATGTGTAGCAATATAATATTTAAGACTGACACTGTAAGAAACAAATGAATAGCCTGTTTAACAGGAGACCTTAAATTCTTCCTGCATATCCTTGTAAAAATTCCAGTGTCAAGTCGTAACATGGACATATTCTTTGAACTCTTTCTGCATGTAATAACTTTGTGAGAAGTTCAGTTTCGAGTCGTAATGTTGCTATATTCCATCTGTATTGTAGATGTGTACAAGTTTCAGTTCCTGCAGTTTATGCAACACATGAAGAATGCTGAATTTGGTGCTGAGATCAGGCAGAAGATAGAACAGGAACAGGTTAGTTATCTTGTAGCATGTCAGACATTATATCTATGTACTCCAGTACTTGTTACTATCATACTTTATATAAACAAATACTTTCATAGCTATCAGTAACAGAGTATGAGGACTATGTAGCAAACTGACTGCTTTGATAGACAGACAGACAGACACACACACACACACACACACACACACACACACACACACACACACAGACAGACAGACAGACAGACAGACAGACAATGCAGAGAAACAGTAATTAAAACATCAGTGTTGTGTATTGGAGGTATTAGGGTTTTTTTTCATTGACTGTGTGTGAATACAGAAGTTTTATTTACTTACATAATATTGTATAATCTGACAGGCTAGAAGAGCCTCCCTGGTGAATCAAATCTCACATCTTGACAAACAGATTGACTTCCTAACACAGGATAGTGTCAAACTACTACATACCAGATTAGATGAGGTAGGTACTGCCAGTGTAAGTAACTTTTACTTTTTTTTATTGTATGTGTGTGTGTGTTTTTATTGTGTGTGTGTGTGTGTGTGTGTATGCACGTGTGTGAGTGTGTGTGCATGTGTGTATATATGTATGTATGTATGTATGTATGTGTGCACATGTGTGTATGTGTGTATGTATGTGTGTGTGTGTGTGTGTGTGTGTGCGCACATGTGTGTGTTTGTGTGGTTGTAGTATGTATGTTTATTTGACATTGTAGCAACTATTTCCAATCTATTTCAACCTGTAACATTCAGCATGTGAAATATTCTGTGATGTGACATGATGCCTCGTTCAGCCCTCAAAAAATTATGTACAATTGAAAAAAATGACAAGTGACTTGTAGTCTCAAAATAGTATCAAACACACATTTGTAGACATACTGGAGAAATAATAGCTGGTTATTTTTACCACCAGAATGACCAAATCCAAGTCAGCCAGCTTTATATTTTATGATTGTAATCCGAATTATCAAGTCTAAATTTGTATTTGATTGATTTCAGATTGGAATGAAGGCAGTGAATCCCAATGAATTACTGTCGCGGTCTAAAGAGATTGTTATCAGACACAAAGATCTACAGGCACAGAGTGGTTCATTGGAGAAAAACATCAAAGACTTGGAAAAAGAACAAAAAAAATTGGTGAGTTGACATATTGCCTGGTACGACTAAATATCAAAGTAAATAGGATGTAACCTGTTCTTTGCCATCTTCCTATAGTAGAGAAGTCATTCCATGTTAACAGGATGTTATGTATCCAGTTCTTTGCTGTCATCCTATAGTAGATAGAGAAGTCATTCCATGTTAACAGGATAGTAGAGAAGTCATTCCATGTTAACAGGATAGTAGAGAAGTCATTCCATGTTAACAGGATAGTAGAGAAGTCATTCCATGTTAACAGGATGTTATGTATCCAGTTCTTTGCTGTCATCCTATAGTAGATAGAGAAGTCATTCCATGTTAACAGGATAGTAGAGAAGTCATTCCATGTTAACAGGATAGTAGAGAAGTCATTCCATGTTAACAGGATAGTAGAGAAGTCATTCCATGTTAACAGGATGTTATGTATCCAGTTCTTTGCTGTCATCCTATAGTAGATAGAGAAGTCATTCCATGTTAACAGGATAGTAGAGAAGTCATTCCATGTTAACAGGATAGTAGAGAAGTCATTCCATGTTAACAGGATAGTAGAGAAGTCATTCCATGTTAACAGGATAGTAGAGAAGTCATTCCATGTTAACAGGATGTTATGTATCCAGTTCTTTGCTAAAGTAGAGAAGTCATTCCAAGTTTTCAGTCATTACATCTCATATTTTCCAAGTTATGACAGACCAATTTTTTTCCCATCCATATCTAGCCGCTTAGTCTGTATAATTAGATTGCAAAATTCTCAGCACTTTCAATACCGTTTTACTTCATGCTAGAGGGTCAAAATATACTTATTCTCATGCATGCCTGTGGTAATGCATGTGTAGTGCCTGTAGCAATGATCTCAACTAAGAAATCAGAGGATTATCATGATTGGTACTTACATAATGCACCTAGGTGGTAAAATTGTATTGACGGTACCAAGAATTTATTATATTGATCCCAGTAGAGGAAATTTAATAATCTTTTAGTTTGACCAGATGATTGTTTTGTACCAAAGTGAAAATAAGTTGAAATTTGTGTTTTGTTACAGCTGCATATGAAGCAAGAAGAACTGTGTGACAACGCAGGGTTACTGGGGAAAATTTATGGTATCAATAACGAACCCACAACAGCCATTGCAGTTCAGATAAAACAGGAATTTGAAAACAGAAAAAAATTGGTGAAAAAAGTCAGCAAACTACAAACTGAGGTACAAGCTTTAGAGAATTTGAATAATGGTGATGATGTGCATATCAAACCAAATCAACCCAAAAAAACGACTCGTAAAAATGGAGAAAAGCGAGGAAATCGCAGTAGATCAAGCAGCGGTTGTCAGAAAATATCGGAGTTATTAGCCGCCAAGGACGCTGCAAAGGATGCCGCCAGGGTACAAGGTGATTGTATGTCAGAGACTACGGTGACATCACCGGCTAAATTGGCACTACGCAGACATTTATCTCAGGAATTTCATCAGTTACCATCAATGCTTGAAGCTAATATACAATCTAGTGTCAAGTCTGAAGTAGTCAACCCTAAATCTACTGCTGTAACTTCATCTATGTTGACTGGCAGTGTATATACTGATATAGTAGCCAATTGTAACGCCGGGTCTGTGATGAATTCCAATATGGTAGCCAATCATAATGCTGGTTCTATGATGGTGATGAATCATGTCAATACATTGCCAGTGTGTTTGCCATGTAATGGTAAGAAGGCAACAAAAGCAAAAACAACAGGAAAGAATTGTAATGGTCAAAAGAGAAACTCACCTCCAAAATCACCTAGATCAAGGGCGAACAAGAAACATCAGGTTTCCAGCGCAGAAGACAATATGACTTCAGTGAATGAAAGGTCAATCTCAGGTCACTTTGGTTTGCCAAGTCCAAGGGCACAGAATGGAACAGTCCTTCATTTAGAACAAACTGATTTACCAAGCAATAAATCACCCCATGGACACTGTATCAGTCCTGTTGCAGCATTCAGCAAGTCCCCTCTTGGTGACCATAGCAGTCCTGTTGCAGCACTAAAGAAGTCACCACGACGGAACAGCAACAGTCCTGTAGCAGCACTGAAATCATCATATGGACACACTCACAGTGGCAGTCCTGCGAGAGCCTACAGTCAGCACTCACCACACCAGCATGACAGGTCAAATGTCACCGCAGTACAAAAACCAGCACTTATTAGTCCCTTAGAAATCATACATCAAAGTTATGGCCAGGTCAATGCTGCATCTGAACTTTGTGTAAATACTGCAGCTGTAGCTGCAGCTGCGTTTGGACCCCCATTGAGTCCACAGAATGTACAACTATATCCATCACCTGGAGTAAAGAGTCCTGGGAGGTCACAACCTAACAAACAAGATGATCCCATAGCCAAGTCAGTGCATGATAATGAACAAACCAAGCAGTCCATGAACTGTGCTGGTTTCAAAGTACATGAACAAACACAGTCAGGGAACAGTGGTCTAAAAATGACAGAACAAACACAATCACAGTACTTTGTCGGAATTAATACACCTAATCACTGCGGTGTGATGCATAAAGCAAAACCACCAACACTACCACAGACTGTAGTAAACAATGTGAAAACAGAGACATTGACACCTACTACACAGACTGACACCAAATCATCTGGTAGAAAAAAACGTAAAAGATCCACTTCAACATCACCAAGCGTTGTACCTCAAAAGAAACATTCCACAGAGAGTGACAAAGTGAAGTCAATCAACTTAGGGGAAGCGCAAGACTCCATACTATCCATCGTGTCAACCGTTAACCAACCACTTCATATTAGTGCTATCTCGTCACCGGAAAGTTCAGCAAAGTCTTCACCAGTTCCAGATGCAGGCCTCTTGGAAAGTAAACAAGCAGTCTTGGAAAAAGATGCTCTTATGTCATCACTGGAAAGATCATTCCAACTTGGAGAGAAGACAACTGAAAACAATCAAGAGTAAGATATTTCAATTGTTACAAATCAGAATGTGTAGATATATAGTGTACACTGGTATTGGATATGTCAATGTAATTAGACTGAAAATTTCAAGAAACTTCAGCTATATGCACTGTGTTAATATATCCTGTGTATTGTATCCTAACATTATGTATATTGCATTATGTATCAAGGTTGTAGGATTCATATCGCTGACTCTCATATTTGTATCAATAATTGTCATATCATATTTGTATTTCTGTCATATTTGTAAGAATAATTATATTTATATTTGTCATATTTGTATCAATAATTGGCATCATATTTGTGTCTCTGATTGTGTGATATTATTCATATCTCTCTGAAATCTAACCTCACAGTGTAAATCATGGTGATAATGCAGACAGTGATCGATGTCGACCTTTAACCCCAGGAAGGAAAACCCCTGATGGTGTAGACTGTAACACCCAAGGTATGTATTTATTAAACTGGCATATTTGACTCATCAAGTGTATGTCCACAACAGCATACTACCAAACCCAAAAGACTAGAGTTTCCATTCAGTGGTATTTTTTTTTTACAACTCGTACAAAGTTTCTTGTTAGGAATTACACAAACAAAATACAGGCACTGATAGCACGCATGCACATTTGACCTCACTTTTAGCATATATAAAAAGTCTTTGAATCTTCCTTGTTTCATCTGACAGTAATGTTGATTTGTGTTCACAGTGAGATAAAGTGTATCATTTTATATGCTGTGTGCTGTCAGTCCGTGTGTTTGTTTTATGTAATTTGTAACAAACAAATGTTATGTGAGATGTAGAAAACGTACTGACTAATTTAAACTCTAGTCACTCTGGTTTGGTATGTCTTGAAATATTCATTGCATTTGACAAAACTGGGCAATGCTGTTTTATTTAATTACATGTACCACTAATATAATGAGACCTCACATGAGTGATTTGATGTATGCAATGTGTTATATAGACCTGTTGCTGGTTCCAAGATGCATTGCAAATCTCTGCATACAATGCCATGTGTTGTGTACATGCTGAGGGGTTTGCATGCGCTACTCAGGGAATGCTTGTAACCTGACCATACCCTGGATTCACCCTTAAAATCCCTCTCTGTCATTGATGGTATTTAGTCTTTGTTCAATAAAATCACTCATATCTTTCCATAATTTCCTGATGAAAATGTTATTTCAAATGTAATAAATACAAAACAAGACTAAATATACAGGTAAAACATCAAGGGATCGCTGAACGACTGTGCATATCTTACACATCTTATGTTCCCCAAGAACAATTTAGTTAGATAAGAAACAGGCTTCCCACAGACCACTCAATACAAATATAAACAACACATTCCTGCCGACAAGCAGGCACTGTATGTGTACACACATATCACTTGTAACTTTGAATCAATACACATGTATGTGTCAAAATCTGAGCCTGCAATGGAATAACTTTCAATAGTTAGTTTGTTCCAAGGATGATGTGTGTGTGTCTGTGTATCAGTAGGGGTGGGATAATGTTGTTTATATTTGTATTGAGTGGTCTGTGGGAAGCCTGTTTCTTATCTATCTAAATTGTTCCTAGGGAAAATAAAATGTGTATCATGACATGCACAGTTGTTTGGCGATCCCTCGATGTTTTACCTGTAACAACATAAGCGACGTCCCCTCGCCCAATGCATCTTGGAACCGGAAAATCAACTATTTTAATATGTATCATTAGAATTAATGCCCAGGTTAGCTATAGACAATTCCCAGCCTGGTAGCTGCACAATAGACAGACAATAGTCCATGAATACCAGACTGAGTAAAGTTGGTTCATTCTTTTGTATCTTGGTTAAATTCAACCCAACCTACTGTCATTAACCTGAGACTTAGATAGTCAGCTCTAGCCTCGTAGATACACAATAAATACCTGTATAATTCTAGTCCATATGTACCAGTGTAGTAATTGATGCATTGTTTAATCGCATAGGAACTCATACCCAACCAACTTTCACTTCCCTGAGACTTCTCAGATCACAAAAACATTCTCAGTTTGTTTTGTGTACCATTTATTTTTGTGTTTCAATTACTTTACAGAAGATGTGTATGGTGATAAGAGTTCACCACACTTGATGATTGATCCAAAGGACAACTGTCGATCACTGCAGGCACACATCAGTAGTGGTTTTGATGCTTTGATGGCATTCGCATCACATACATTGGACAAACGGGAAATGGACAAACGGGAAAAGAAACACGGAAAAGACAAAGGAGGAGAAAAGGTGGAGAAAGAGATGCTGCAAACAGCAAACTTAAATGTGATACAATCTTGTAGTATGGAGAGGTCAGAGGTCACTACAGACTGTAACCAAGAGATGACCAGATCAAGAAATGAACAAAGGACAATTGTCAATGGTGTTATTCATCACGATGGTGGCACTCTCTGTCACATCAAAACAGAGACTGGCAAATCACCAGCAGTGTCATCAGTTAAAATCAACTGTGGTATGGAAAGTCAAAAGACGAAAGGAATAGATAAACTAGTCCCATCCAAATCAGTCTGTTTACAAGGATCTGTAACTAGTGAAGTATCTGATCGACATTCTAGAGCCCATGTAAGAATGAACAGTCATCATGATGCCAATGGTACCACAACGAAGAGTAGTCATAGCAACAGTAACCATGGTAATGAGAAAAGTGTTGGCAAAAAAGGAAAGACGGGTAATATGATAGCTGTTGTTAATGATACAGAACCTGTTGTACCATATCATAAAAAGTTCTCCCAGCGAGATAGAGATGTAGGGCGGAATCACGGTAAACCGTGGCTACAGAAGGGACATAGACGTGGTGGTGGTAATCACAGTGAAGGTAAATACAGTAAGTTTCATAAAAACCCAGACTGGAAACATTGTAATACCATGTATGAGGATTTTAATACAGACTGTAATATTCAGTTTAACAATCATATTGCTATGAAATGTGTGCCACCCTTATTACCACCAAGATCAAGTCCAGTCTTGTCATCACCAATCCCACAACATTCGCCACCTATGTATGGACCAACTGCATTTTCTGATAGATCCAGTTCTGTTTTAGATGGACAGCCGCCACTGTCACCAGGGGGCAGGCTTCCTGTCTCACCATTTACAGCACCAGGTTTCAGTTACCCAGCTTCTACTGCATCATATATGTCTACAGGATTGAGTTCATATGGCAAAGGTGCATCATATCTCAGTAACTCGCTGTCATCGTGGGGACCACCACCACCAAATATATCACTACCACCAACCTTCACAAGTACAGCGTTACCACCACCGCCCCGAGTACCACAAACGTTATCTGGTCCTCCACCCAGGATGTCCGTTAATACACCACCACCAAATATCTCTCTCTCGCTCTCTGAACCACCTCCACCACCACCACCTCCAGGAAGACCAATGAACTCAGAACCGCCTCCTCCTCCCCCACCTCCAGGGGGACCGTCTCCCTCAGGAAGGACATCTGTACCAGTGTCAACACCTGTGGCAAAGGTCACCGCAATGAGACATAGTATGGTGAATAGTAATTTTGCAATGAATAGTATGTTACCAACCTATGATATGGGAACAGCACGTCATGATATTCCAATGCCAATGTACATCAGAAATGGTCCTTACAGCAATACATAGACCAACTTGACCAGGTAAGCAAGCAAAAAATTATTATGAAATTTTCTCTTCAGATATACATAGACCAACTTACCCTGGCAAACAGGTGAAGGGTATTTAGTCAAAAACTGAACAGTATCAAATCTCAAAGTGTAGATCTTATAAAAGTGAACCCATTGCCTGAAACAGTGCGACATCTGAGAATACATTTACCCTTGATGGACAGCGCCCCCAGTGGTCATTCTTGGGTTTTTTATGAGTTGATACTTTCAATTTTTTCTCTGTTGTTGATTTGTCAGTTTTCGAGAGTTAACTTAGTGCTTTCAGTGGCTGTTCGTTTATATCTATTGTAATGGCTAAAAACTCATTAAAAAATAAATTAGGTGTCTTTAGATCTGTCTGAAAACTCCATGGTTGACAGGACATAGTTATACATCAGTGGTATGTAACTTGTTAATTTGACTGTCTGACCAATTTTACTAATTTGAACATTTCTTATTAATTTGTCCACAGATCAAGTTATATTATAAAGATGACTACCTCAGCTCACCTGTTGTGTTGTGTTGTGTTGTGTTTCCATGCCAACAACAATCTATGCAAGAGTTCACCTGGCAGTTGTCTGAGCCCAAATATTCCAAGTTATGTCAGCGCAGTGTTCAGCAATATTGTAACAGTCCAAGACTTCATTGATTTCAGCAATATCCCTGTGTTTAACAGTGTAGTTGTCAACATTCCGTTATTTTTGATAAAGAATAATGTTTCCCTGGATAGTTGATAGTCAGAGAAATTCATTGTTTGCCCCAAAATGGTATATCTTTTTTGACTACACCATTTTCAATTGATTTTGTCTTTATCCCAAGTTAGCACCCATTGAAGTAGCTATGCTATGCTTTGTACCTTTAAAACCTATACTCAGCCATGAACATGTCCACCTGTACAAAAAAACATGGACATGTCCTTTGCTAACTTGTTTGAGTGTTCTGTGTGTCTTGCATGTCCCCTTTCTACAAATAAAAAGTAGAACGTCGTAAACTAATGATAATGTGATATAGTTTTTCAGCACAAGGGTGTTCATCATTCCAATAGTTTGTCATTTATAGTCTTTGAAGATGAAATAACAAGAGTCCAAAATTTGATATTTTTTTGTAATTTGACATCCCCACCCTATTATATAGAGACAAGCTTTGATACTTTGAAACAACATCAGATTTATGTGCAAATTTACTGCCTTGCTTCCATCTATTGAAATCAGTGTTTACATACACACATGCTGCAAGTGTAGTAATTATAGGACAACTTTTCAGTGGGAGAAAGTATTGAGCAGCTGAAAACAAAGATTGAAGCACTCAGGAACAAGTCTTGTTTTGTAATTTGTAAGGGTGCTAAACAGCAGACTACTAAGTTATTTTCTGCCTGACATGAACATTCCAAAAAAAATTGTATTAATATCTTGTGAATTCCCACAGCTCATGAAGAGTATTGAATTAACTTCCAGACATTAATGTAAGTTAAACTGAAATAAGCCTACCTACAATCCCCTTTCACAGTGAAAAGAGGATATTTTTTAAGATTTCACTAAAGTTTTTTTTTGAAGATTCAATGAAATCTGTAAACTTTGAAAATATTTGATACAGCAAGTGTGTGGGTTTTTTTGTTTTTTTTTAGAATTGATGATTATAGAGAATGGGTGATAATTCCTAAGACAATATTCCCTAGATGATGCCAATATGTGTAATATGATGTAGTCCTATGAAAGGAATAGTGAAATAACATTTGATGATTGCGTCTGAGACAGGGTCAAACTATCATTGTCGTGGTATTTTTTAGGCTGAATTCCTGTTTCTAATTTTCTAACAATTTTATTCAAAATGTCTGTGTTGTCATCGAATAATAGAAATATTGGCAGAAAGAAAAATAAATGTCATTTTTATATAATTGATACCTGAATCAACTGAGCCATGGGTGCCAGTAATGAACATTTAATCGTCAATTTTGACAATTGAATGTTTTAATGTTATTGAAATATACTCCTGCCAGCTGAGTACATTGCAACTGATACCTTAGTAACCATGGTGAGTGTGAAATGTATCACTCTGATGAAATTTAAGTCAAATTAGACAGAGTGGAAATGTACGTTTTGATATGTACATGCACAGCATAATGTTTGGAATCACTGTTTGTCACACAATCAATTAATTGATCGATTTACTAGTCAATCAAACAACAACAATTTCAGGTGTACATAGACTTTCAAACAGAGTCTGCAGTTATAAAACCTTTTTATAAGTTTTGCAGCATTCTCTTACCTCTTACCTTTTGTGGCCCTTTGTCCTTGTAGCCTCAATTACTCTCCATTTTTTCCAATTTTTGTCGTCGTAGCAACAAGTACTCTCTCCATGTATTCAATTTCTAGGCATATCTGTTTCACTGATTAAAAAAAAAAACACAAAAATAACAAAAGAAATGAAATCCAAAGGGAAAATATTAAATCAAAAGAATTTTTGAAGCTTGCATTATATTTCATTGGAATTTTACAAGTCATTGGGTTGGGGTTTTTTTTGTCATACTATTGTGGGAGCTGATTCTAAATATTTCAAATTGCCAGTTTAAAAATATACTTTGTTGGTGGTTTTTTTTTTTGTCAATGCAGAGAATATTTGTATTGAAAATTGGTGTCATTGAAATATTGAAAGTAATTAATTTATTCTGTTGTGATTCATTGATTTTTGCAGGGATATTTACAATATGCTGCATGTTCTGAATAGCTTTTTACAAGGTTACCATGGTATTAATGGTTACCATGGTAACAATAACTGAAATAACTTTTCATAATTGAAGTATGTGAGTTTTGTCAAAAGATATGACATTGTTTAACAGCTCAATATTATTAAGCCTAGATGTGATGTAAGTAAACTGTTTCAGAACTAAACTTGGTTGTCATATTTTTCTTGTATTTTCACCTATAGAGGGCAGGCTTTCAGACAAATCGATCCGACCAACCTCTTAGTCTTGTCCTACTTTGCTATTCCCTGCATATTGTGATAGGATTAATACAAACTGAGTTTATCATTCACTATTTGAGATCTGTCGCTCAGTTCACTGACCTTTAGTTTGACTATTGAGGGGAGGTACCAAACAAACAATTCCAGAAATTGTTCATGTTTACTTTGTTTTAATTTAGTACATGTGATATTCAAGGAAATACCATAAGTTATAGAAAGAGTTGTAAATCATGAATAATTGTATTGTTACTCTAGACTATGCAATAAGTATGGTTGGAGTGTCCAGTACTGTATATATGTATGGTTGGCATGTCCAGTACTGCATACATGTATGGTTGACATGTCCAGTACTGTATACATGTATGGTTGGAGTGTCCAGTACTGTGTACATGTATGGTTGGCATGTCCAGTACTGCATACATGTATGGTTGACATGTCCAGTACTGTATACATGTATGGTTGGCGTGTCCAGTACTGTATACATGTATGGTTGGCATGTCCAGTACTGTATACATGTATGGTTGGCATGTCCAGTACTGTATACATGTATGGTTGGCGTGTCCAGTACTGTATACATGTATGGTTGGCATGTCCAGTACTGTATACATGTATGGTTGGCATGTCCAGTACTGTATACATGTATGGTTGGCATGTCCAGTACTGTATACATGTATGGTTGGCGTGTCCAATACTGCATACATGTATGGCTGGCATGTCCAGTACTGTATATATGTATGGTTGGCGTGTCCAGTACTGTGTATACATGTATGGTTGGCATGTCCAGTACTGTATACATGTATGGTTGGCGTGTCCAATACTGCATACATGTATGGCTGGCATGTCCAGTACTGTATACATGTATGGTTGTAGTGTCCAGTATTGCATGCATGTATGGCTGGAATATCTAGCACTGTAACTTTGCATGGATAATGATCTTGCTGTTTCTGTGCCACTGCAAATTGTAGTGTGCAGTTATAAAACATTTTGGCATTGGCAATTTGAGTTTAATCTAAAGAAAGAAATAGGTGTGTCCACAATGATAAATGTAAGTGGAGCAGTGTGCAGAGACAGTTTTCACATCTTTCATGTGTTCTTAGTATAGCATTGGAGCTCAGACACATTCCATTGTCAGTATTTAAGACAACAAAACATAGTATATACTACAGTATGTAGATATGTACCTCTAAATACAGGATATACCAGCTGCAGTCCTCAAGCTGTTCATACAGTTAGGACACCCTAGGTATATGAAATAACCACCGTGCATACTGCATCTGATCTGTCAGGATTGTAGTTGTCATAATAGGGAACTTGCAAACCCGCCATGTTGAATGTTGCATCATGGGAAATGTGATAATAAATACTAATCAATTAGTATTGTAAACAGTATTGCTACATTGTTTATAACCACCAATAATCAATTCATATTTACCCTGACCAGTGTGCAAGGTTTATTTCATCGGCAGCTCCAGATAAGTTATTACGATAACCACAGATAATCCCATACTCCTTTGCATCTGAGCATGCTCAGCGTGGATTGCAAGTTCCCTAACTCCATGTTATACATGGGTACCCCTCACTCTGAAATCAATGTATACAATACAACACAATGCAACATCAAATGTAGAAGTTTTACTTGAGAATTTTAAACTGCTCAGTGGAGCCCAAGCCTTCTTGCCACTTCCTAGGTTTTTTTGGAAATTTTTCAAATGTGTGAATTTTTGCATGGATGTTTTCACAGTTTTTCTATATGTCTGGTGAACTAATTCCTGGCAATTTTCCAACTACTTTGTGGTGGTTTGTACCACACACCAAAAAAAAAAAAGAGTAATAATAATTTGCTGTGATAGGTGTTTTTTATAAAATAAAAAAAAATGAGAGAAGTTAACCAAGGTATCGCTTATTGGTAAGATTTATAACAGCATTTCTATAAATGCTATGACAACTAGTATTAGTAGTATGAGTACAAAATTCAAGAAACTATTTGTGAGATCATATGATGTAGAAAATCCACTATGTCCAAGTTTAATAGAATTCCAAAAAAAAAATGAAATAGATGATTTAATCTGACAGGTCTCACACTATATTTTTGTGATGTGTAATTCTATCAACATTTCTAGAATTAATGTGTTAGTAATTACTGTTGTATATTTCACTTACTAATTGTTGAATTGTAAAAGTCTCACTCACCAATGTATTACAGTCAATTCTGATTGGAAAAAAAATAATAAGTTTCACTTTTTAAAAGTTAATTTTGTGGGTAACGACTTGATTGATGAATCGGTATCAAGATTACTGTTTATAGCACTGTTTGTTAATTAGACAACATATTTCCTCCCCTATGTAAGTTGTTTTAGCTGGTATGTAAATTTAGCAGAGAGTTGCTGAGAGACACTTTATCTGACTATTAAGAACCAAAGTCCTATTGCTAAGAGGCTAAGAGAACAGTTGTGACCTGAAGCCTAGTGGCAAAGTTCACTGGATTGTATGTACAAGTACTCTGGTCACAACATGCATCTATTGGTCCTAATAGTTCTAGAGAGATGTAGTGTTACAATAACTAAAAATCTATGGGGCTCTATATACCATTTTGTACAGATTATATTGGGTTGTCATGGCACCAGACTCTATCTGGTTGTCATATCAACAGACACTGTATCCAGTTTTTGTAACAACTTTGCCTGTACCTGTAACTTCTGTAAATTGCTTTGCAGGTACTGTTCACTTCTTAAACAATATGTGTAACTTGTGTAAATTACTGTTGTTATTTTCTCTTTGCCGCTGTAAGTTTTATTTAATATATGCTTATAGGGACAGGTAGTACAGTGTGATATTTTTTGGGCTTACGTTAATCATGTGTACAAATTGTGCTACACTGTAGTCAAATGTTAATGTTGAAATAATAAAAATTGTGTTGCATATACATTTTCAGCCTTGGCTCTTGCATTTAAAGTTGATATATATGAAATACTGGGCCATCAGTCATAACATCTATGATATAGCCCATCAATTGTTACCTCAGACTTTGAAATAAACAAATTTGTTCCGCAAAGTAACACTAAATTAGAAATGTTCACACGTAAACACAAATTTGAATCTACTGTTATTGCAAAAAGGCTGCTCACCTGACCTAGCCTTATTTATTTATTTATTTATTTATTCATTTTCCAGTGTTCTGTTTAGCTTTTTCCACCAGTGATGTAACTGTGGCTGCACTCATTATTTGTTGGTCAAAGTTCCGAGGACAAAGCAGTAGTGTTTTTGATGCAGTAAATTGGCAAAGCATTAACTGTATATTTAGGAAGTGTTCACTTTTAACGGGGGGGGGGGGTGCTAATTAAAATGTTCACGTTTTATCAGTAAAGTCATGGAAAATGAGACTTTGCTACCTTTACTTATATATGTACTTATAATCTATACAACATGCAAGATGAAGAGCAACCCTTCCACTTGGCTTGTAGTAATTCAGTACATCGAATGTGAAGCTTCTCTAACCCCATCACGACAGGCCCTATCTGAGAGTTCACTACTCACCATCTCTCTCCATCAATAAATGCAATGACTCTCCTGACCGAGTCATTCTCCTGTCACTGCTACCATTTGTAATGCCAATCCCTGTCATCACAAGGCTCTCACATTATCGCCCACTCCATGTTGAAATACCCCATCTCTGAATCCACATCCTTGAATCCACAATGAAATACCCCATCCCTGAACATGCTGACTCCACGTTGAAATACCCCATCCCTGAATCCACATTGAATCCCCAATTCCCACCCCTGAATCCACATTGCCCATCCTTGAATCCACGTTGAGTACCCCATCCCTGAATCAACGTTGAAATACCCCATCCCTGAATTCAGGTTGAAATACCCCACATCAACCCCAAAGTCGCGTCACACTGTTGTGATAATTGTGAATCCTGTCTGGTCATGAAAACATGTTTACATTATGACAGTACAAATAGCTGTCAATATCTTGAACTCACAAATATTACACTATTGTAATTAATAATAAATATGCAAAAAATTCATTCTGTATGTCGACTCCTAGAATGATGCGATGAAGTAGAAATCATTTCAAGTGATATTATATAAACATATATTGCCTACAAGTTTGTGAAAGTTGTGGCATTAGTAACACCTGTCGTAAATTCACTTACATATATGAGGCATGATGGTCGAACGGTTATCTAGAGTGTCCGGCTTTGAATCTGTGCTGCCTGTTGCAAGTTCGAGCCCTGTCGCTGCCGTTTGTTTCTGAATGGCTAAAGTCCTTGGGCAAGATGTGAACCACGATTGCGCCTCAGCCAACAACGCAATTGTATAATTGGGCACCTAGTAGGATAGAGGTTACAATGTGAATACTTTAATCCTATGCGCTTATAGAGGCTGCAATGGATTGTATGCTCCCCAGGGAGTTGACGAAGTATATAGGGCGTTGTGCCGCTATTGATCCGCGCCTGGGGTAATAATTGTGAGCGCCTTGAGCTCTCAGGAGAAAATGCGCATTATGAATTTCAATTATTACTATTTTTATATTACTGCTATGTAACCTACAATAGCAGTTTTAGTCAAAACATACATTTCACCCCATATAAATTGCATTTTTTCGACAACTGACTTTTATGAACATATTCTTCTTTGAACCCCATACCATTTTCAATGAATTTTATGGTTCTTCGCCGGGTTTGTCTGCTCTATTAATGTCTGACAATTTATGGTATCCTATATCTATCAACATTTTGACTCCGTAATATTCTGATTTGACAATTCCGTACAAAGGAAACAGACTGCAGTATGTCTAGATCTCTCTCGTTTTGACCATTCCTAGACCAGTCAAATGTCTAATAGCAGCAAAACAACATTCTCGCAAACCAGGGCTGTTATTTCTTCCGCTACACCCTGTTCTTACGGCAAGTTTCGACGGTGCCGTAAAAGAGTCGTAGTTTGCGACGATGCAAAACAAGTCTCGTAGTCGAACTTCATAAAGTCTCGTTATCATTTCAGCGTTTTCTGGATTACAACTTATGAGTCATTGTCAAATACATTGTGTCACTGCTTTGAGTAGATTTGATGTGTTGTGACATTTTGTGTATGATTTAGCATTTGTCTCATATCATACACGTTTACGTTAGTAGTGCCTAGATGTAAGTATTCAAAAAAAATGTAATTTACTGAGATTTATTGTTGTACTCACATAGTAGTTTTTGTGTGTACGTTTTCTTTTCAAATGCAACCAGCTGTTTAAATGCGAAATCGATATCATTTGTGTCTAGATCTACCCATTGTATCGAATCATGTCTTCAGTCCGACCTAGCTCAATGAGAACGTCGTGAACCAAAAGTTGTTCATGCAAATATTAGAATGATGTAAACAATGTATAAGCAGCATCCTGAGCTGACAAATATATACCATGTTTGGACATTATGCAACTACCTCCAATATACACTAACTTATCGTTAGGTAGAATTGGGTGATTGACTAACATGATGATATGATATTAATGACTTGTGGGGTGGCTTCGGTTGAGTTTGAAATTATATGTCTTAGGACCTAATTAAGCTAGACGTAGAGATCAAGAGATTCGATGCCAGGGATATCACTTAGACTAGATTAATATCATTTTTGATCTTACTGACTAACAACCTTTCAATTGTTAATTCCACCTCAGACCACTAAAAGTATTCGTTAGTGGTCTGAGAATCCCTGATATTGTTAATGGCTAACCATTAATCCGTTAAAATTATCACTTCCATTTATCCCAACTCAATCCATCCACACATATTGATAGAGATACAGACGGGCAGGCAAGCATACAGACAGACAGACAGACAGACAGACGGGCAAAGGGCAAAGGGGTAGAGAGATAAAAAAAACTCAATATGCTTACACGTGGCCTCCTCGGTAATTAAAACAGAGGTCAGCGCCAGTGTAGCGATTAATTGAATTTGATAATATGAAATGATATTTATATAAAACACCGATGAATTCCTCACATACTTGGAAACACGCATCACACATAGACATATATGCTGCAAACAACATTTTGTAATTAGCCTGACTGTATGTGGTAGCAAACATGCCATAATGTTCGTTATTTGATGGAGTGACCGGTTTTGAATAAAGCCAGAACCAAACAATATGTATGACGTCACAACATGGCACGTGCCACTTAATTATTCATGCAAGGAAGGTCCAATCTTTGATAAGCTTTAAAGTCAGAGCTTTCTATATATATACGAAATTTAATAAAGCGAGTAGCGAGTTTGATGTGTTCTGTCTTATTTATTAACTGTCGGTGAACACACAAGGTTCCGACAATTCCTAAGTGAACTCGGTCAAAACGACGCTACCCCAGAGAATTATAGGTTTGAAAGAAAGAGCTCATGAAATTTTCATTTTGATTGAGCGATCAACTTCATTCCATTTAACCGGGATGAAGTCGTCAATCAGCCTGTATTATTCGTCTTTTCATAGACTTTACTTCAAAATCTCCACACGTGTGTCACTCCGACTGCTTATCAAATTGTACTTCCAAATTGCCTGCTATTTTTGCTTTGTGTATCCGGCCTTCTATACTTTGCCGCCCTTTTCAAATTGTGACAGGAGGTTGTTAGTCTGTATTCAACATCTCTTATTTTGTACATTTTAAATGCATTTTGGAGTGGGCAAACGACAGCAGACTCGTTAGTAGGTATTTCATGCAATGTCTACTTTTGAAATATGTCAAGTCTCTATATTTAGCGATAGTCAGTTAGGTTTATTGGACTCTGATCAAGTTTTGTTCTACATCACTTTACCTTTCAAGGGCGTAAAATGCAAACGTGTTCATGATCGCTGTATATGCATGTCTAATTAAGTTGCGATTTCATTGATTCAATTACTAAAAATCCACTTTGCTGAAAATTTGATCAACATGACCTTTCCAAATGTTTACAAACTACCCTTGCCTTTCTGTAGTAAAGCTGCTACTGTGTTTGTATGAATTCAATGTGTTTTATTCTTCGTTTGGGCTTGGCACAGAAAATTGTGTACATTGTTATCTTTGGACTAATGAAAAAATGATGGAAGAATTGCTGAACATTTTCAAGTGATGAGTAATAAGGACTGCTTGAACTGTCGGTAAACACTAATCATCACCCTTTTCTTTATCTGGCGATAGCTGTCATACCAATAGCAAGCATTTCATGAAAAAAAACTTACAATTTTACACCAGAATCAAGATTTGGTGTATGTTTATTATTACAGTAGAACATATTACACTTAAATCGTGAAAGGGTTTTCTGCTTCAAGCCTTGAGGTACATGTCTATCGTAATCGCGTTCTCCCGGAGGGGAATATTTTAATATTTCAACACGTTGAAGCACTGAATTATTCTTCTGCAATCTGTCATTGTTAACTCACTATCTTGTTCATTAAACCTGCAATCATGGCAAGTGTTGTTAATAGACTGCCTACTTTTTAATACAAGACTGACAGGAGAAATCATGTCTGCAGTCCTTTACATATGCAGACATGGCTTACTTAGGCCATGTAATCCATCTTTTGCAGCCGACCATGATTACCATATATCTCATTCGTCAAATCTCTGACAGATAATCGTTCTTTTCCGTTTTAAAAAAATGACGCAGTGTTCAACCTTTTTCCTCAATTCTACCCAAAGTTTTACATCGAGAAACAAGTCATTTTGTCCGCGAGTCAAAAAGTTAACTTTGTATTATTTGCATAAATTATGCATAATTACGCTGTCGGGAGAGACACGTACATTGCGGAGTTTGCGTATAAATAGGAGGATTTTTATTTTATGAATTGATTAACCTAGAAGGTTAAAAGAATCAGCTAGAAAATCGACTATGAGATGATTACTGTCATATTCAGACAAAGACCCAACGAAGGAGTGAAATTCTAAAGTGTCTCAAGGAATCGTTCATTCCTATTTTATGGGTTTTTACTTATTAGATTACAGCGAACATTTGCGTTGGGAACAAATTTCCCCAAACATCATTATTACATTAACAAATTCACAGGGGAATCTTTGCTTGAAAACTTCGATTTTACGTCATGGCCATGTCAGTAGCGTGACAGATTGGATGCGCGGATTGACGTAGTTGACAAACAAGTAATTCTACTAAAGACGACATTGCATATTAATGAGATGTCGGCGACACAAACAGTGTACGAGATTAGTCATCATTCCGTGTCAGAGAATAGATGTTCTTCATTGACTAAAATATTTGTACTTAAAGGTTTTTTTTTAGACTAAATTGCCTCAGCAATGCATTATCACAATAATGACTGCTTTGAGTGTGTTGGTCTATTTCTTTTTAAGGAGGTTAGGGTAAGATTTAAGATGACTTTGATGTGATACTCAAGGAGCAAGGCAAGTTTATACATACATGGATATGGAGTCAAGGGAAAAGTGGTTTTCCTCGTTGAAAGCTAACAACAGTGTTTCTAAAGCTATCTGAATAGCTTCTCTATGGTTAGAACTTAGAAGCATCCATCAGCATGTTAAAAAAGAAGTGAATATTCAATATTATACCAGGCACAAACCAAGTTATTGACTTTGCACAGAGAATATGAATCCTACACCCTGGTCGTTCTGCGTCACGACCGACCGTGTCTACGTCACTGGTTCTGTGGTGCCCTAAATGTGAATAAAAACGTTTCATATCGCCATTGTTTTTCCCGATTTTTCATAACTTTTGCTTGATTATATTATTTCCCGGTATTTGGAAATACTCGTGACCTATTAAGGACTTGTTACAGTTCGTCTAGCGACTCATAATGACAAGGCCCCTTAGGTCACTTGTATTTTCCTTGGTTGAAGGAAAACAAATATTGAGGAATACTAACTAATTCTATTTTACGTGGGATCATAAGCATATGGAATTCAGGCTGGCAAACAGTCTTTGAAGGATAGAAACAAATTAAATCTTGTTACCGACCAATCTTGTTTCCTATCAAAGTTGAACATAAAAGGCGCATGACGATATCGCAAACATTTTGAGATAGGCAGGGACATATTGCATCGTATTTGCCAGGGCAAAGGCAGGATGGCAAACAGTGTTAGGTCGAAGTTACATACTATCTTGGTAAGGTAGATGGGGTTTCAGGGCGTCTGAAATAGGTAGACGGTGATATACACCACCTGAGATGGGTAGACGGTGATATACACCATCTGAGATGGGTAGACGTTGATATACACCATCTGCGATGGGTAGACGGTATATATGAGTAGATGGGTAGACAGGTGTATATGCCATCTAAGGTTGGTAAACGGGGTATATACAGAATCAAGTGGAATTCTGTTCCTTCTTTGGGAAATGGAGAGACGGGATTGCAGTAGTAAACATGAACTGTTACTTCTGAGTTAGGGCAATGGTACTGTAGATCGTGTATTACAGATAGTCTGAAACTGTCACCAAAACAGAGACTTTCAGTAGCATATATGCAATTGGGAATGGTCGATTAAAGATATTATTTTATATATAATAAATGATGCAACTAATTTTCTTTCAAATATTCAATTCAATGACATGCTTACATGTCCAGCAGGCTGCAGGAAACGTATATATCTGGTTTCGTTCAATGGAAAAGTTGTTGACAGTGTATACAAATAACAGCTGTGACGTCATAGCACTAGCACCTGTCCTGCCGTTGTCAGAATGATATCATGATTTTCACTGATTTTGAACATAAATGACATCTGTCAGATCATAGTAAATTTAGCAGTCTGATCTGAATCGATAGCATGCCAACTGTGTTGGGACTTTCAAAGTCTCATGACACGTCGGACGAATACTTACAGCGCACCTGTCTCATCGTATATCAAGTTACAGCATCTCAACAACAGATTGATATATATAGCTCACGGACAAATTTATTATATGTACATTTGTATACACCTTGTTGATGGTTTCTCTGTACACACATATGTAGATTACGGTTTATTATTATTTTCCGACAAGTATACTTTCTTTTAGATTATGTGTATATATCCTAAAGTGAGGACATCAGTTTTATCACAACTTGTGGTGGATCGAACACGAACTATGCCATATTTTCATTGTGATTTTCGAATAGTAATTGTCATTGTTAGTTGAAAGGAGTCCATCGTGGTAAGATTTAACACTGTGTGTGACGTATTGAAATCACAGAAACCAACTTATATAACAATTTTCAAGGATATTCACTATGGTGTCACCGTATTCAGATGCCTATTAAATCCATAATGTCTTCACATCACATTTTCCTCACAGCCTTCTGAACTCACAGATCTAGAATATCAATTCTCACATGTCGTTGGAAACAAAAGTATTCCCTCTCTTTTAGATCGGACGTATCACAAGCCAAACAATACAATCAACGCGAATTATTCACTGTGTATTATTTCCATCGAGATTGTGATGTCGATCGTGTTTTACGTCACATCTGTGCGAATCCATGGAGTACTTAACTTATAATATACTCTTGTAATAATGCGGTATCACATCTTCTCCCTGAAGAAATTTCTCCTCCAAACTATTCACTCGTGTTTAATCACAGCAGTATTTTTGTCGTGACGTCATCATAACTGTGACGTCAAACATTTTTGAATATGTAATACTAATTATT
>NC_135554.1:14565591-14573091 GCF_964340395.1 Glandiceps talaboti
TTCTACTGTAGACGAGGAACTCCTAACACGCTTAATATTAGTCTTTCTGACACTATCTATCGAGTTTTACTTTTATTTGTGTAGGCAATAATTTGACATTTCGACTCCTAATTTAACTGATTCTCTAGGTCCACTTATTGTAATACAAGCTATGGTATTTAATATCATTATTATGTCATACCAGTTTTGAATTCCTCACTCACAAAGGTTGACACATAATTGAGTTAAAAAAATAACAGAAGTAGTGTACAAGAGCTGGAAAGGAGAAAGTGCATATTTTTACTGATAAATTGTACAAGTAGCGCCATCGACTGTCATATCTAAGTAGTCGAGTCATATTTAGGACTTACATCAATCATTTTAAAAGCAAGGGAAAATAGAAGTGAGCGCTGCATAATTTAGATAACATTTAGTACTGTGGATTCAGCGCCAAATGTTTAGGCAGCGACTCTTCGAAGAGAAGTTAAGGGGTTCTTCATTTCTATTCCTTTCACATTTCAGTCGAGTAGCGGTCAATAAATTTGCTCATAATTTGATGACAAACGTCAGCTGTGCTTTGAAGTTTTGCCGACGGACCGCCTACTATAGTTGGTTGTGTGAAATTATTCGATAGCGGCTCGTGCGCTGTCAGTACCGTCACTAAGAAGCTGCTCACCAACCGTAAAGCTTTCTACTGAACACGGTCGGCCTAGTCAAGCAAGACTTGGGTGTTTATGTTAGTGACACGGCACGGTAAAAAAATTACAGCTCGGAGAGTCAACTCTCTAATGTGCGGATGATCGTGGTATTGCAACTTGCAGCAAAGCTATAATCTGTTTCGAAACGGTATCTTAACTACAGGTATGTTACAATTCTGTTTTTGCATCGCATTTCAGACAAAGCAATATTTAGAAATGAAAACAAGTAACAGTTCACAATTCACCAATTCCGATTGGAAAATGGTTTAAAACGGTATGATCTGTAATGTATAGTCAGGAAAAAACAGTCAAATACAAAACCAGGAAACGTTTATTTTCTGTGACGTCATAATTGTTCTCCTCCATACCATCAAAAAATTGAGAGACACATAGTTAAAAGATGGTCACATAATTCGCGTCGATAAAAACTTTAATCAATTTGGACAAGAACAAAAAAGACATCTCAATTCATAAGGTTTTAGAGTTATCATTTTGATAACCTGCTCTTGACAGCGGAAGGCGGGAAACGTTTATCGTCTGCTGGAAGATGTGATGTACACGACTGATATAATTCAATTTAGATAACTATTGGTATGCTAATTGTTAAGACTTAGTGGTTCTATAAATAATGTGCAATGTCATTTCATTATTATTTCAAGTCAATGACGTCATCAAAATATGCACATAGTCATATCTGCTGGACTATGGTAGAAAATGGTATATCTCTGTGCGTTATTTGGTCGTACAGAACATTTGCTGCATTACGATACATTACTATACTGTTTTGTAGCCTATCTGTACATGGAAGTAAAGTACAATGCAGTGCAATATGGTACGACACATTTCAAAACAACGTATTGTTTGTTTATTGTAATAGAATACAATACCGTGAAATACAGTACGATACCTTGCAATGTAACGTATTTGTTCATTGTACTAGCGTACAATGCCGGGCAATTAAGTACGATATACTGCATTGTAAAGTACCAAATATTTGCAATTCAGCATATCATCTGTTCACTCTAATATAATACAATGTAGTGCGCAATACACTGCGATACATTGTATTGTACTGTATTGGTATATTCAAGTAAAGTACAATGCAGTGTAATAAGGTACAAATCACTGCATTGTCAGGGTATTAACTACAGTACAGTACATTGCAATGCCGCGTATTCGTTTATTGTAGTAGTGTACAATGCAGGGCAATTAGGTACCATACACTGCATTGTAGCATATCTGTATATGGAAGTAAAGTACAATGCAGTGCAATAAAGTATAATATATTGCAATGCGGCGAATATGTTCATTGTGGTAAAGTATAATGCAGTGTAATAAGGTACGATATACTGCATTGTAGTGTACATGTACATTGAAGTGCAGTACAATACATTGCATTGTAGTGTACCAGTGCATTGTGGTAGAATACAATGCAGTGCTATACATTGTATTGAAGTAGATTTCAAAGCAATCACAATACTGCAAGACTAGCAAGGCAACAAGGTTTTACTGTACCATGTAGCAAAATACGACACATATCAGCGTGACATATTGGTATACCATAGTACAGTGCAGTGTAATACAACACGTACCAGTGCTGTGTATTGGTATATCGTAGTACAATGCAGTGTAACACGGCACATATCAGTGCAACATATTGGTATATCGTCGTGCAATTCAGTGTAACACGACACATAGCAGTGCAACATATTGGTATATCGTAGTGCAATTCAGTGTAACACGACACATATCAGTGCAACATATTGGTATATCGTAGTACAATGCAGTGTAACACGACACATAGCAGTGCAACATATTGGAATATCGTAGTACAATGCAGGGCAATACACTAACGATTCAATGCAGAATAACTGCCGCCCCCAGAAGAATGAAACTGTACATCATTGGTTCTAGATTTCTATGGCCTGAAAACTAAAGCATCCTTGTGTCCTGTTATGTACACATACATTTCAATGCTAAAATTCATCATGTGTTATGTACACATACATTTCAATGCTCAAAGTCATTATGTGCTATACATTCCATGTTCAAGGTCATTATATTCAGCGACAGATAATGTGATGTCTACAGATACAAGATATAAAGATATCGACCGGTTTCACCTCCTAAACTCAACGCCAGATGTGTTGAATTCCAACGATGTGATCACGTGAATACCTGACATACATCTAGACATAACATTATCAGACGACATCATCCGGACAGAGATCGTGCTTTCGATAGGCCACTAATTTAACTAGAGACGATTATAGTGACACAAAGATACCAATAGGTTTGGTTGGTACGGACTATATTATAATGCTATAAAGTAGAGGAATGCCCTGTACAACAATTTGTCTTCTGGCGTTGTAAGCACAGTTGATGGCATAATGGGAGGTTTCTCGACATCTTACTCCACATCTTCTGGCGTTATTTACACTTGATGGCATGATAAGGGATTCCACTACATGTTTAATATTCTATGTACGCTACATTATGTCGCCGAATTATTTATATGCCTAAATGTCATAATAAAAAGTGATGGTTAGGATTACTTCAGTTAGTAGAACATTACAGGTACATTTTTTTCATTTACAGTAAAATTTCTGCCCAAAAGTATAAACTCGGCTTGTGCCCCTTTAACGGTTAAATGTGTGGATGTGCTGATCACGTGTTATGTACACATACATTTCCGTACACATACCCGTTGACACCAAGTGAAGACATAGGTCATGGCCGAATGAATAAGACGTGCATACATTTGCATTGGACAGAAAATAACCGAACGTTTGGGTGCACGGACGGTTAATGGACAGTCAAATACTAATAGATGTATTGATGGTTTATGGCCGATGGATGTATGGATGGTTGATGGCCGAAATGTACTGACGGCCAATGGCCGAATGCCAAAGGCCGAATTATTGAATGTATTGGCCGAACAAATGGATGTACAGATGAACGATGGCCGAGAACTGTTAATGGCATCAACAATAGATGTATGGATGGAGAGTGGCCGAATTAAAACATTAAATATTGTTTTATTTACATTGTTGTTCTTGTAACCTGTCTATTGTTGTTATATGTATTGCCTAGTGCCAAAGGCAAATTTCCATGTTTCAGTGGACAATAAAGTATATCTTATCTTATCTTATCTTAATGAATGTACGGACGATTTATTGATTGCTTGCTTGCAATTAATGTACTGACGGCTAATGACCGAAAATGGATGTACAGACGGTTGATGGCTAATGACTGGACGACCATAAACGGTTAAAGTGGATGTACGGACGGTTGAAAACAACAATCCATCATATTTACAGCACGTATTGGTTCGTCGGACTTACATTCAGCTACAGTCACGTGACGTTTCAGACTTATTCATGCAATAAATTATTGATACGCTTAGAGATACAAAAATTATTCACAGTGTAAATATGACAATCGGGTATTTGTCACTTCTTTTTCGCATCATACATTATCATCTCATATCTTTGACTGACAGCAAGTTACTTACCCACCCAATCGCGTCACGAAGTAAGATATTTGCCCCCCCCCCCCTTCATGTCACGAATCACTCTTAACAATGACTACAGCCTCACATTTTAGTCACTTTTTAACCAAAATTGCAACTTGTTTTACTAGATGTCACATCGTTATGGACGGATTTTTCTAGGGTGATGGGCAACTCAAAGAGTGTCATTAACTTGACATATATGTGAATCTCAGTAGTATAGCCTATATAAACATTGTTGAACAATTATTATTTGTATAATACTTCCCTGTCGTTCGTTTTGCACCCAGTCCCGTCAGCCGTTTAGTAAAATATCCCCCCTTTTATGACAGCAGATGATTTTCGTACACTTGTATACCGCCGTTGATTACTCCTTGCGACAAAAAAAGTACTTGCAGATAAATATGATTAGCTAAATTGTATTTACTAAGATATCTAATTATTGCCGGTGGTGTTTTGTGTGTGATAGTCCTATGTAGCGTAATATTGGATGTAAATATCAATTATTATATTGACCAATCATCATTTGAAACAAACATGGAGAACGGCAAATGATATCTACTCTCTACAATGTTATCTTTTCAACAACAACCCTGAATATTGTATATGGCTTAGTATCAGTAGTCTGACGCGATGTATTCTGGACTTCCGGGTGATACGATCCACATGACTACATCTATTATGATGAGTAACCATGGTTACCCAGTTTTCATTGTTTCTTTGTGCTGGTTGACTACTGTACACAATGTACTTTATCACTTAATACAATGGATCCTTACAAATGGCATGTGTCACTTTTGATTGATAACTAACTGTTGCCGTGGTAACCGAAGAATAGGACGAGGATCAAGTGAATTTCGATATGAGGCTCTATTCAAAAGGTTGTGCAGTTTTAATTAACTGGTGAATGCGTGTTATATGTCTTTAAAATTGATTTTGAGTTTGGGGTATTGGTGAATGGCGTCCAGCATCTTCCCTAAGATCTAAATCTCCAAATAAACACGAAAAACAGAAACATACACCTGTTCCGATTTCACATAGACAATGTCAATGGCAGCCATGTAAAATGTAAGTATAGATTAGGTTTTCCAGGTATTTCAGATTGCTCGACAAACATAGAATACAAGGTAGTAAGAACTACATGTATGTACATGTATATATAGTTGTCCTCGACCGCTAATTCCTAACTTGGGTTGATGTGAATTCTAGAACAGCTACTGTTATTTTGGTTGCTTTACTTTTCCTCTCTACCTGTCTCTTGTAAATGTCACGGCGTTCATTTTGAGATGCCCCGGTGTGATAAGCTTACTAATGTTGTGGCCTCCGACTTCGTCGTAGATATCATTTTTATTTCGATTGCATATTTTATTGTTGATATATATATTTTTTGTGTGAACTGTTGTAGAATTCTTTGCTTTCGCTGCAATTACATACCATGGTACAGTTACAAAGATTTTAACATAGCACGATCGTAGATTTTGTTGAGCTTAGATCACTTTGATATATACCTAAAGCATAACACAACCACACTACTATATCTACAAGCTGTTCCTATTATTCAGTTGAGTTGTATTATTTATTTTGCCAGCTACACAAAGAAATAGATTATAGAAAGAAACTGTCACCAGGATCATAGGCATGGTTAGGGCCACGCAAATAGTTCGATCTGGTAATTAAAAAAAAATTCACTGCTAACTCTTAGATGAAATCCTTTAAAATACTGTTGTTATCGTCAAGAAATGAAAACCGCTTTGGTGACAAATAAGTGCTGACGATGTCCTCAATAGCTCCATGTCGAAGGCACTTCATCTTAGCTGTAACTTATATTTTTACTATTTCTACTTTAACTCACGTACCTTAAAATTGTTATTCACAACACAGTAATATTCTGTTGTAATCTCGATAGTTGAATACACAGGTAATTGATGATAACTAGGAAGTAGGACCGCATTGGTATGTCAGCCTATAGTGTTACAACATTGGCTATGTATCGTGACAACATCTGAATACCAGGTTGTGGCAGTGACTTAGTCTAGAGGCTTTCCATGGCTTCGAATCTGAAATCTCCTTCCACGACGTCGACGTGGTCGGGGATCTTCAGATTCCAAACAAACGGATATAGACTAACTAATTATATCGTAAGTTTTTGTATAAATTACGTTAATAATTTACGCCCTGAGTTCGAAACTAATACAAAATATGACTCCACAGCAAGGATGGCAACTTTGCTGGTTGTATATCGTTGTATTCCGAAAGTTGTTTTGTTTGCTTAAAGAGGACGACACATTTTTTCAAAGACTAATCGTTGTAATTGGCATACCGATATATACAGTGAGGGCAGTACTGAAGGACATCTGTAACAAGTAAGACAAGTAAAAGTGTACACGTATTTAATTAAATGTTTTCTCAAATAAGAAGTATGCAATGATAGAATAAAAGGCAACTGCATAGTTTGCAGTGACAATTTTACAATTCAAAATTATGGAAGGACGGTACAGAAAAGTATCCGCGAGGTTTGAAAGCTGGGGAAGAAATATCAGTACTCCAAACTAAGGAATGGAAATGTCGAACAGACAGTTAGATGATAGATTGTAAAATCGTATTACGTAAATTCACACCGTCGTAAACAACTACAGCCTCTTTTACGGCACCGTCCAAGACGCACTGCCCGTAACATTATTTCAGTGTCGCGGAAGAAATAACAGCTCTAGTTTACGAGAATGGTAAATTCTAAGATATTGAAATGGTGTAAAGAAGTTCTTTGCTCATAATTGTCACAAACATTTTGCTTCAAATTCCATCTCCAAGGGTTGCTTTTGAGAATCAACATCACTCTAGATACATTAGAACTATAAATTTTATATAAATATTATTATATCATGACTTATTAGTGACAAATAATTCAAATTAACGAATGATTTGTTGGGTAATAGTATTCAAAGTGGTTAGGTTAGTTATTAATTCTTCTTGTTTCTTCGAATATGAAAGTGAAAAGTTAATATAAATGAATATCCCATTTTTTTGGAAAACACGTCATGTATTACGTCACCGGTCTTTAGCTGAACGCACTGAGCCATAAACGTTGGAGGTCTTGGTCCCTACAACGTCTATGACTGAGCTGCATGACGATATTGTAGTCGTTGATTTGTGTCATGTAAAACTGTGCATATAGCTTTGTACATATTTGTAAACAACTTCGCTTACCATACACACACTTGAAGTTCAGAATTATAATAGGAAAATAAGTAGATTTCCTTGGGATGCCATGTCCGTGGTGTTTTGGCAAGACCCGTCGCAGTGATCTAATTAGTA